>NW_005871637.1:260197-265130 GCF_000147115.1 Myotis lucifugus
CTTATTTTAAAGACCTCAAGAACATAAGAATAGTCTACTATATTTACTCAGATAATTAACAATTATGCTACTCACTCTTTATTCCTGGTGTATCAAAGTTTCCTTATGATATCATTTACCATCTGTTAGAAGAACTTCCTTTAGCAATTCTTTTAAAGCAGTTCTGATGTCAACTTATTCTCTTGTTTTTCTTCACTAAGAATGTCTTTATTTCATCTTCATCTTCATTTCAAGATACTTTTTGTCTTCAGTTTTCTAAAGTTTAATTAGTATATGTCTTGCCATGGATTCCTTTGTATTTATTCTGGTCGAGGGTTTGCTGAGTGTCATAAATCTTACAGATTATTTTATGCCCTCCAACACATTTGGAAAATATTTTTTTAAGATATTTTTATGACATTGAACTCTTTGTTCTCTCTTGCTGGAATACTTGGTATCACAAATGTTGAATTTAAGGCATTCTTCTTTTTTTTTTTTTTTCAGCCTTTTTTTCTCTAGTGTTCACCTTAGATAATTTCTATTCATCTGTACTAAGTTCACTGACTTTTTCTTTTGTAGTCTCCATTCTACTATTGAGCTCATCTAGTGAGCTTTTAATTTTGGTTATTGATATTTTTCTAATTCTAAGATGTGCATTTGGTTCTTTATATCTTCTATTTGTTTTCTGAGTCTTTTTATTTTTCCACATGTGTAAAGAATGTTTGCTCTTACTTGGTAAAACATTCTAAGTAGTTGCTTTTATATTTCTTTATATCTTCCTCAGATAATTTCAGTATCTGTTCTTTCTTAGTGTGGGTATCTTTTCCCACGCAAGTTGAGATTTTCCTGGTTCTTATGTCAAGTAATTTTGGATTATATCCTGGGCATTTTGACTCTTATGTTATGAAACTTTAGGTCTTGTTTAAATCCCATGTATAATGTTGATGCATTTGTTTAGTATGCTATCAGCCCAGTTAGGTTCAGGCTGTATGTTCTTGTGGATAGTGGTTACAACATCAGTTCAATTTTCAAGGACTTTGCCATGCTGTTTGCACTGTCCCACATGTGCACCACCCATTGGCTAATCTGGAACTTGGTAGTGGTCTGTCTCATAGTTCAAGTCTCAAAGTCTATGTTATTTGGGTCAAATCCACACATGTGCTGCTTGAGGGTAAGCCCAGTGGTTCATAAACAATTTTGAAATGTTGCTTTCCCAAGCTGCTCCTTCTCTGGAATCTCCCAGTGCTTTCTGATTTGCTGCAACTCTCCTTTTTCCATCTGACCAGAAAGATAGGGCTTTATTTATCCCTCTTCAATGTGCATTATCTACAACTGTGCCCTTATCTAGGGCCAAGTGGCAGGAGGACAGAGGGAGAGAAAAAAAGCAATAGGGATTCATCACATCCTCTTGGGCCCACAGCTACTCCGATCAGAGAGGAAGGTGTTCCCCTCCATCAGAGTCTTGGGGTCCCGATGACTTCTATTGCCACAGCTGCCACCGGAGGCTAATTTAAGCTTGAGAGAATGGAGAAAAAAGAGGGGAGGTATTCCCACACATTTTGGTGTGAGGAGGTCCCTTTCCCTTTCCCAGAGCGAGCACCGGAAGATTTCTGAAGCTTTCTCTACGCTAATGCATACTTCTGGGTGGAGCTGTATTAAGTTCAGGCTGGGAGAAACCAGTGGGAAACAAAATGCTCTTTCAGTGATACTTCAAATTCTGGTCTTCTTACCCAACCTGCTTGCTACTGTTTACTTTTCAGGGTCCTCAAGTAGATGCTCCATGTATTCTATCCAGATCTTGTAGCTACATTCACTCAGAGACAGGTTGGAATATGATTACCCCATTTTATCCAGTATTGGTTAACAAAGGTTTTCAATTTTGTTTCTCCAGGAATTTCACAAGAAACTGAAGTTTTGATCAAAAAATATTTTGAGTTTGAAACCAGACATGTACTAGAGTTTAGATTCTTTCATTTAATTAAGGTAAGATTATTTAATAAGATTTAATCACATCCTTACTATACATTTTCAGTATATATGTATATTTTAAATATGTTTTTATTGAATTTTAGAGAGAGAGGAAGGGAGAGGGATAGACAGATAGAAACATTGCTCAGAGAGAAACTTCATTGACCAACTGCCTCTTGCACTCCCACTGCTGGGGATCGAACCTGCAACCTGGGCATGTGCCCTGACCAGAAGTTGAAATGGTGACCTCTTGGTTCCTGGGTTGACACTCAACCACTTAGCCACACCGGCCAGGCTCAAACTTATATTCTAATGTGTGCTTTATTAAAACTTTTCAATCTATCAGAGATTCTGACCTAAGAAAATATTTTCATGGTTCTTTTAATAAGTAATGTTCCACGTAGCAATTTCCAGATATGAGGGGAATATCTACACTAATAAAAGACAAAGATGCTAATTGACTGCACCTTCGCTATGCACTAAGCCACACCCACCAGCCAATCAGAGAAACTATATGCAAATTAACCCAACCAAGATGGCGGCCGGCAGCCACGGAGCTGGAGCAAGCCAGAGGCTTGGTTGCCTGGGCAATGGAGGAAGCCAAGCTTTACGCCAGCCCTGAGCCAGCTGAGGCCTCCGCTCATGGCAACAAAGTTTCAATTATAGAAGCTAAATAAATCCCAGATACCTGCTTCCAGCCAGCCTCCACTGGGAGCTTGGGTGGCTGGGGGTTGTGGCCGGCCTGCAAACAGCCATCAGCCCCTCATCCAGGCTGGCCAAACCCTCATGGGCTGAGGGTCCCCGCTGGGGGGCTTAGCTAGCCTGAAAACGGCCCTCAACCCCTCACCCAGGCTGGCCAGGCACCCCAGCGGGGACCCCACACCCTGAAGGGGCTGTGGCCAGCCTGCAAACAGACATCAGCCCCTCACCTAGGATGGCCACACCCTCATGGGGTGAGGTTCCCACTGGAGGCCTTGGCCAGCCTGCAAACAGTCATCAGCCCCTCACCCAGGCTGGCCAGGCACCCCATCGGGACTCCCACCCTGATCCGGGACACCCTTCAGGGCAAACCAGCCGGCCCCCACCCATGCACCAGGCTTCTATACTATATAATAAAAGGGTAATATGCAAATTGACCCTAACAGCAGAGCGACTGGGAATCACTGGTCACTATGACACACACTGACCACCAAGGGGCAGACGCTCAATGCAGGAGCTGCCCCCTGGTGGTCAGTGTGCTCCCACAGGGGGAGCTCTGCTCAGCCACAAGCCAGGCTGACGGCTGCCAGTATAGCGGTGGTGGTGGGAGCCTCTCCCGCCTCCTCAGTAGTACTAAGGATGTCCAACTGCAGCTAGGCCTGCTCCCAGCTGGCAAGTGGATATCCCCCGAGGGCTCCCGGGCTGCCAGAGGGATGTCTGACTGCCAGCTTAGGCCCAATGCCCTGGGGAGTGGGCCTAAGGCAGCAGGTGGTCATCCCCTGAGGGGTCCCAGACTGCGAGAGGGCACAGGCCGGGCTGAAGGACCCTCCCGTGTGCACAAATTTTTGTGTACCGGGCCTCTAGTATGATTATAATGTTTACTGGAGGTGTTATATATTGATAATCAGATCTGTTTGCCTAGTACAGTAGTTGGTAAGCTATGGCCTATGGGCCAGTCACCAGTTTTGGTAAATAAAGGTTTATTGGAACATAATCCACCCATTAATTACATGTTGTCTATGGCTGACTTAGCACTACAGTGGCAGAGCTTATTAGTTGCAACAGTGTCTCTGTGACCTGCAAGCCTAAAATCTGGCTCATTAAGAAAATTTTGCTGACCCTTGGCCTAGGTGATTAAATCAGGTTTTCTTACTATGCTGTATAATTATAATATGTGAAGTGATAGCTAACCAATTTTCAGTTGTCAGTAAGTGTTGTCAGGTATGAAAACTAATTGATGATTTGAATATGCATTTGAGTAGGTGTGCTTCTACCCCTACCTCTGCCACAGGAGGTTAAGCTTGAGAGAATGGAGAAAAAAGGTGAAAAGTGAAGGATCAGGTATTATTTCTTAAGAAGAGGTATTAATTTTCTGAGATAATTGATTTTACAAGTAAGACAATGCTGTGAGCAGCTAAATGCCAAGTGTTATTTCTAAGTAAAAGTCTTTATTTTGCTTAGATTTTCAAAAATAAAAGTTTATATGATAAAAGTCACACTTGTTCCTCTCTAAAAAAAATTTCATACCGATGTATTTATAGCTTGTCTTTCTTGGTAAATTTAAACAGAATTAGTAATATTTTGAGAATAATGATTATGTGTTTTTAATATCCTAGTAACATAGTGATTTAGAGTGTATGAAGTTTTAAATGAAAACTTTCTGATATAAAACTATGTTTAGTGGGTAAAATTGAAATTTTATTTATTTCTGAGGTTTATATTGAATCACTTATACCTGTTTGTGATTCCTAAAATTATGAGTGTTAAAAAACATAAAATAGGAGGAGAGGTTAAAATTTGAGCCTAGCGAGCCTATAAAATATTTGCTAAGCTTCTCAGGAATCTCTTGACTGAAGAAAAAACTGTTTTTTTAAAATATGATAAATAAATTAGAATCTCTAAGCAATATCAAATGTAATGTAATATCAAATGAAATGCATGATTAAGATATTTCTCTTGTTTTGAATTTGTTTTGGAAACCAAAATCTTTAAAAGACATTTTTTGCTAATTTCTAAGTAATTTTAACAAAATAAAATAAGTTTCTGAAGTCTTCATCTCTTAAGAACTATTTGATTTGAAAAACACCCTCTATTATGGCATGCATAACCTGAGATATATTTGAATTGCTAACAGACTTCTGTGAGGTATCTTTGCTTGTGTTCTAAAAAGCAAATTTAAAACTTTTTAAAATTTCCTTTTTAAAAGTGGGAAAGGTAATTTATCTGTAAGAATATCTTTGCATTGTTTTATACCATCATGCATTTTATATTTATACTAGAGGCTCGG
>NW_005871637.1:265265-323532 GCF_000147115.1 Myotis lucifugus
GGGAGAGGCTCCCACCACCGCTGCTGCACTCACCAGCCATGAGCCTGCCTTCTCCCTGAGCGGTGCTCCCCCTGTGGGAGTGCACTGACCACCAGGGGGCAGCTCCTGCATTGAGCGTCTTCCCCCTGGTGGTCAGTGCACGTCATAGCTACAGGTCGTTCCGCCATTCGGTCGATTTGCATATTAGCCTTTTATTATATAGGATCAGTATAGATTTAGAATTAGAGTGTTTACACATATGAATTATGATAAAATTAAACTACAGAAGAATTGATAGGAATAGCTTGAATATGTGAATGAGGCCACCATAGTAGTGTGTGTATTTAGTTGTGGTCTAAACTGAATTGCATTTGTAAAGTACCTATCTGACTTATAGACTGAGACTCATGCAAAAGAATTCCATTTTAAATGATAGATGATATAAGAAGGTACTGCTAAAGCTTTTTGCCTCTATCAAGATCATATCTTAACCCTTTGAGTGCCAACCAGTATCCTAGGAACTGTGCTAAAATTGCCAAGGCATTTTTGCTGATTTTACAGCAGTTTAGGAAAAAAATTATGAATCGCAAGTAAATGAAGTTACATATTCAAAAACTTAAGGAAACCTTTACTACATTGAGATATTTAGCAATATCATCACTAATAAAAGCAGACTTAGAACTGGACGCCATTTCGAAGCTTTGATAGCTCTCCCGGCACTTTTGGCGAAAGACAGGAGGAGCACAATTGCGCTCCCCAGCACTCTAGGGGTAAAGACAGCTTTTTTAAAAAATAATCTTCTCTGCCCAGCCGATGGTGTGGCTCAGTGGTTGAGCAGCGACCCATGAACCAGGAGGTAATGGTTTGATTCTGGGTCAGGAACATATCCAGGTTGCAGGCTCCATCCCCAGTGAGGAGATGGGGTGTGTGCAGGAGGCAGCTGATCAATGATACTATCTCATCATTGATGTTTCTATCTCTCTCTCCCTCTTCTTTCCTCTCTGAAATTTAAAAAAAAAAAAATCTTCCCTGATTTACATTTAAGTACGGTACTTAAAAGTAAAAGAATTAAAAATAAATTTATAGAAAAGTTCACAATTTGGTATTTTTCTTCCATATAATCCCCTATCATTACAATCTTACTTTTCTAGGTCAATATAAAATATTTTAAAAATCAAATATTGAGCCATTGCCAGTTTGACAGTCTCATTGAAATTAAATATGTGTATTAAAAACAGGGCAGAATTTCTTCTGTAGATGGAATATGCTGCTTATCTTTTATATGGCTGAATAAGAAAGGACTTGGGTGGACTTTAGATTTTTTTCTGTTCATATCATTCATGGTTTTCAGACTAAATAAAATAATGTCAGTGTCTTAGTCTGTCCAGCTGTTATAACAAAATAACTGGGAAGCTTATAAACAATGGAAATTTACTTCTCACAGTTTTAGAGGCTGGGAAGTTCAAGATCAAGGTGCCAGCAAATTTGATGTCTAGTGAAGACCTGCTTTCTGGTTCATAGATGACTGTCTTTTCGATATGCCTTCACATAGTGGAAGAGGTGAGGGGAGCTCTCTGGGGCCTCTTTTATAAGGGCATTAATCCCATTTATGAAGGAGAGGCCTTAATCACCTCCCTAAGGTCCCACCTTCAAATACCATCACCTTGGGAGTTAGGATTTTAACATGAATTTTTGAGGTGACACAAAAGAGTCTATAGCAGTCAACTTTTTAATTTTGTAATCCTGACCAATGCCATTGTACAGCCTTAGGTCAATAAAGAAACTCGTTTGGAAATGAACCTCTAAGGTTTATCCTCACAGGAGATAATGTAAAAACATCTTAATTTGATTGACCACTATGGGGTTTTCTTTAAAAAACAAAAACAAAAAACTTGAGGTAATATATTTTTTAAAGCTTTTCTTTGTACATAGTCATTTCATTTTCTACCAAAATAATGTTTTTTAGAATAAAAATAATTTTATTCACAGAATTTGCTATCAAGAAAGTTTACACATTTGAAAGAGAGGAATAAAGGCTATTTTTTAAAGCTTCCTTTTTAAAAATATTTATTTTGGAATAATTTTAGATATACAATTAAGTTCTAAAGATACAGAGCTTTTGTGTATTCTTCACTCAGCTTCCCCTAATGTTAACATCTTATATAACCTTGGTACAGTGATCAGAACCTAAGGATCATCAATGAATACTAAAGTACAGACTTTATTAGGATTTCACCAATTTTTCTACTAATGTCCTTTTTCCAGGATCCCACATTATATTTATTGTCCTATTTTCTTCATCACCTCTAATCTGACAGTTCCTCATCTTTCCTTGTATTTCATTACCTTCACATTTTCAAAGACTGCTGATCAGGTATTTTGTAGAATATCATTCAATTTGGTTTTCTCTGATGTTTTCTCATAGTTAGATTGAACTTACAGATTTTTTGAAAGGATGCCAGAGGGTTGATGTGTCCTTCTCAGTGCATGATATCAGGGGTTACATGATGTCAATATGACTCATTACTGATGATGTTATTAACCTTGATCACTTGATTTTGGTGATGTCTGCCAGATTTCTCCACTGTAAAGTTACTGTTTTCTCTTAATTTTAATAAATATTGGGGGGGGGGGCGGAATATTTTGAGGTTACACAAATAGTACTGTTTCTCCTTAAAATTTTGGCCACTGATTTTAGCAATAACTTGTGGGTTTTGAATGTAGCAGTTATTACTCTGAAATTCTAATGATGATTTCCTATTTCATTTCTTCCTTCTACATTTATTAATTATAATTCATCTGTAAAAAAGAGTTGTTTCTCCTCACATTTATTTTATTTAATCATTTATTTATATCCATGCACACTCATGGATATTTTATTCTTTGTAGTAGAATCAGTGCTATTGTTATTTATTTTGTTATTCAAATTTTTCAAGCTTTGGCCACTGTGAGCCCTTTGAAGTTTGCTGCTGTGTCCTTTCAGCATGTTTTGTATGTGTTGCTGTTGTTGTTTTAAGTTATTTCTTACTTTCTGGCTCTACAAGATGCTCTAGGCCAGTGATGGCGAACCTTTTGAGCTCAGCGTGTCAGCATTTTGAAAAACCCTAACTTAACTCTGGTGCCGTGTCACATATAGAAATTTTTTGATATTTGCAACCATAGTAAAACAAAGATTTATATTTTTGATATTTATATATTTAAATGCCATTTAACAAAGAAAAATCAACCAAAAAATGAGTTCACGTGTCACCTCTGACACGCGTGTCATAGGTTCGCCATCACTGCTCTAGGCTCATGTTGTATTTTCCCTGCCCCAGGCCTGGAATTACCCACTTCTCCAAGGCGCCCAAGTCCATCTTATTGGAAAACAGTATTTAGAAACCAACTTCTGGGTACTAGATGTGCTCATTGCTACTGAAATGTTACTGCTTCTAGGCCTTTCAGATGTCAGAGGTAGGAAATGTATGCTTATGTACTAACCCATATGTTTGAATAGAAAATAATACAGTCCTATATAATAAAAGCCTAATATGCTAAGCGTCCGATCGTTCGACCAGTCGCTATGATGCGCACTGACCACCAGGGGGCAGACGTTCCGACCAGTAGGTTAGCTTGCTGCTGGGGTCCGGCCGATCAGGACTGGGTGAGATGGGCCGGATGCACCCTGGAGCCCTCCCATGGTCCCTCCCTAGCCGGCCAACCTCCTACAGTCCCTCCCTGACTGGCTGGCTCCAATTGCCCTGGTTGGCCCTGATGGGTACTGGTGAGATGGGCCGGACAAAATACCTGATCAGCAGTCTTTGAAAATGTGAAGGTAATGAAATACAAGGAAAGATGAGGAACTGTCAGATTCGAGGCGATGAAGAAAATAGGACAATAGAGCCCTCCCGTAGTCCCAATTGTGCACTGGTGGGGTCCCTCGGCCTGGCCTGCGCCCTCTCACAATCTGGGACCCCTTGGGGGATGTCGGAGAGCCGGTTTTGGCCTGATCCCCGCAGGCCAAGGGTTCTCTAGTAATTAATAAATAACAATACAAGAATAAACAATTTCTTGTACTCACATCTGTAAACCTTTTACCCCACCCTATATACACTGAGTGGCCAGATTATTATGACCATCTGACGTTTGTAGGCAAATTAGCTCTAATTTCATGCTGAAGTTGCTAGAGGGCCAGACCATTATAAATAGGGAAGCAGGTTGTTTACCACGACAGTAGAAGTGATTTTTTTCTGAAGATATGGATAAACAACGCGATTTAACAGCCTTTGAATGTGGGATATATATATTTTTTTATTTATGGCTATTTCTGTATGTACTATCTATGTGTATATACAGAAAATAATATAGTTTATACTGATAACTATAAATCTAATCTAGCACCCATAGGGATTATTCTAGCATTCCTCTTTTGCTTATTTGTAACTACATTTACATATTTGCTATATATATAGTAGTTTTAGAATTGCTACCCATACTCCTGTGAGAAACAAATTTACCAAACACAATACAGTGTTTATGTACAGTTCTTTATCTTTACTCTCACAGTATTCAGCCAAAATGCTCTTTTCCAAAATGCTCTTTTTTTTTTTCTTATCTCCTTCAGTCTGCTGTGTCATTCATTTGTAATACAGTTAGATTCATTTGTCATGAATTCCATCTTTGGCTTCCTCGACACCCTGGTTTGTTTGGTTTGGTTTAATTTGTATCATGTAAAATTCAAACTATGTATTGGTTTTGAGAAATGCATAGTCATGTATTTACCAACAACAGTTCCATCATCCTCTAAATTCCCTTGTGTTGCCCCTTTGTGGTCAGCCCCTCTTCCTACCCCAAACCCTACCAACCACTGATGTATTTTCCATGTCCTTTAGTTAGCCTTTTCCAGAATTTCATATAAATGGAGTCACTGGCCTCTTTCACTTGATAAAATGCATTTAATTCATCCATCTGTTTAGTTTGTCTTTTTTTATTGCTGATTAGTATTCAATTGTATTACCACAGTTTGTGTATCCATTTACCTGTTGAGGGAAATTTGGAAATTTGGATTGTTTCGAGCTTTGGGCAGTTATGAATAACCTACTACAAACATTTATATAAAGGTGTTTTGTACTTGTGTGTGTGTGTGTGTGTGTGTGTGTGTGTGTGTGTTTCTTTGTCTTTGCTTTAATTTCATTTGGGTAAATACCTGAGAGTGGGATTATGTACCTTAGTGTAACTGTATATTTAATTTAGAAGAAACTGACAAACTTTTTTCCTAGTAGCTATACAATTTTGCATTCCTACCACCAGTGTATAAGAGTTCTGTTGCTCTGCATGGCCTTCAGTACTTGTCAGTTTGTTTTGTCTTATAGCTGTTCCGCTATATGTGTAGTAGTATCTTGTTTTAATTTTCCCAATGACTAATGGTATGGATATGCCATCCATCTGTTTGTGAAGGGGCAGCTGGTCCCTTTTATGTCTCCTAATTTTCTCCTTATGTGATAAACCACGTGGATAGAGGGTTTGTTGTTGGTTTGTGTTTTTTTTTTCCAATATCTTTTTGATTGAACTAGTTGCCATCATCTCTGAATGTTTGGCTATATTTTATAATAAAAATACACATTTCCATATATGAGTTTTGGTTTTCTATGCTTATTGCAGTAGAATGAATGTATAATTTTTTATATAGCTGAGTATTTGAATGATAATTCCATTGCTGTCCAAAACAGGATTTCTTTGTAAGAATCTATTTATAAGTTACATCTTGGACTGAAAAGACATTCAAGAGAAGGTAAAATGAAATAAATTCTGTTAGTGCTAAAGGTTGGCTTTGGATTGACAAATGTCACTTTAGGAAAAGAAATTTTAGGGTCTTAAATAAGATCTTTTCTCCTTTAGCTATCAAATGAACAAAGAAAACCAGATACTTTCTTCAGATATCTGTCAACACATGCAACTTTTGGTATGTCCTTAAAATTAATCAGTTAATTTCAGTGAAAGATATTACAAATTAATGGTTTTAAACTTGGCCTCATGCCGAAACCGGTTTGGCTCAGTGGATGGAGCGTCGGCCTGCGGACTGAAAGGTCCCAGGTTCGATTCCGGTCAAGGGCATGTACCTGGGTTGCAGGCACATCCCCAGTAGGAGATGTGCAGGAGGCAGCTGATCGATGTTTCTAACTCTCTATCTCTCTCCCTTCCTCTCTATAAAAAATCAATAAAATATATTAAAAAAAAAAACTTGGCCTCTTTACATAAACATTTAAATTGACTGACAAAGCCCCGCTGGTGTGGGTCAGGGTCGACCCAGGAACTAAGAGGTCACCAGTTTAATTTCTGATCAGGCCACATGCCCAGGTTTCAGGCTCAATTCTCAGTAGAGGTGTGCAGGAGGCAGCCGATCGATGATGTTTCTCTCATCAATGTTTTTATCCCTCTCTCTCCCTCTCTCTCCAAAATAATAAATAAATAAATAAATAAACAAACAAACAAATAAATAAATAAATAAATAAATAACATATTTAATAAATGAATACATACATGCATACATATATAAATGGACTGACAGGTTAAAAACACTTTAATATATTGCTTCATTGAGTTGAATTAATTAAAATGTGTGGAATACTCGTTACCTACTTTCTTGAATTTCAAAGACTACTGCAAAAAAAAGTATAATTCAATAACTAATGGAATTCTTAACTTATATTTAGCTTTTATCAGAATGAAATAAAAACAAAGTTTTAATGAGTGATTTTTACCCTATTTGAGCTTTATATTTACTATTTCTGTTTGGTAAAGACCTGTGTTAAATCTATTAGAATATGTGCATGGATACCATGTTATTTAAATAGATTTTTCTGTTTGTTTGCTGTATACATCCTTTTGAGAACTTAATATATTACATAAAATACATGCTTAAATTGGAAAAATATGATATGCCTTAAAGGATAGCAATTCCTATGACATCACTTGGGTAATTATGATTGATACCCATGATACAGATTCTAGCATTATTTCCTATTTCAGTAGGGAACAGCCAAAACAGTGTTTTATTTACATATTCAGATTCTGAAAATGTTAGCATTAAAAATCATTACAAATGGAAAGATGACTTTCTTGTGTGCTTCAGCATGAGCATATCTCTTTAAACATCCTATTTGATAAGTGTGATTATGTCACTGATATTTGTAGTGGCTAAACCCAGGTTTGTTGTAGTTATGATAATGACAATCTTTGAATTTAAGCCAGCAAGTTTTAAATTGAATGGTGCAAACCTTTCTATAGTGACTGCTCTGGTCACTGTACATAACATTACTTAATAATAGTGCCCTACCTTCTCGGATTCTTTTTGTAGATAAATATAAATAAGACAGTGTTTTCCTAGCTTTGTGAAAGGGGCAGGGAGAAGTATATATTTATATATTTTATTTTATTTTCCCTTTTCCTGAATAGTAGGGATAAAAAAGTAAAGTGTGGGGTTTTGTCTGTTAAGGTCTTGATGGTAGCCTACTTCCTTATTTATAGAAGACTCAGAAGATAAAGTTTGTAACTTCATTGAGTATTCTTTAGAGCCTGAGACTAATAAAGTGGCAGCTACAAGCAGTCGTGTTTGTATGACAATTGACAGTATCAGTTTTACCTGACATTGTTGAAACAAACATTTCTAAAATTGAGAATTAAGGAAGGATGAAGTGTAACTTCTTTTGAGCAACTGTTTTTTGGTTAACTCCAAGTCAGGTACTTTGTTTTGCATGTTAATTGTCACAATTAGCCCACATGATATGCACAATTACTTACATTTTATGAGTAAAGAAAATTTATTCAAGATAACACAGCTAGTATTGGCCAAGTCAGGATTTGAACCTGTTCTCTTACCTAAAAGTCCACACATTTATCTATTATATTACACTGTAGTGAAAATTATTAGAAAACCTCTAAACTTTTAAGCCCTGGGAGGGAAAATAATAATTACATAAGACTGAGATTATCTTCAACTTTATGTAGTGCTTTCTTCATCCTTAAGGGGCATCACTTTTGAAAAAATCTATTTTATATCAGGGAATAGCCAGCATAGTACTATTCATTAATGTTAATTATATGAGTCTCCAATTGATATTTCAGGAAGGATTCTCTAATGATATTTATAACTAATAGCTTTCTTGAAAATAAAAATCATCTATTTTCAGAAATAATACACATCTGCATTACTGTTAGCAGTGAAAATATCTAAAAAATGTAACACATTTGCAGTAACTTTTTAATAGTCTAATTAAACACTAGAAATGATACTTGGTATAACATTTGCAAAACAAACTCTTGTATAACTGTAAATAACGCTTTAAACTGTTTTGTCAATAAACTCATTTTATGGTAGATCAATAAATTCCATTTGCACAGTGATTAAACCTTCTTTATCTTAATGGTATTTTATTCTGTAGTAATGTTATACTGCCACAATTAATGACTACATGTAGAATTGTTGGTTGTAAGAGTTTTTCTTAACATTTTCGTTACATTAGTGCTTATTGTACACTTAATTTATCTATAGGCCAGTTCTTAGTTATTTAGTATTTATTTCTAGCATATTAAAATTCTCAAATGACTAAATATAAAAAGTATTTTAAATATGATAAAATGGCCCTGGCCAGTCTGACTCAATGGTTAGAGCATTAGTCCTTGCACCAAAGGATGTCGGATTTGATTCCTGTTCAAGGGCATGTACCTGGGTTGCTGGTTTGACCCCAGGCCCCAGTCGGGGCCCATGCAGGAGCCTACCAAGGGATATGTCTCTCTCTCCTTCCCTTCCACACTCTCTAAAAATCAATGGAAAAAATATCCTCAGGTGAGGATTAACCAATAAATAAATAAATGTATGGGAAATTATTTTAGTATATATAAGCAGTCAAACCATAGACTTTTTTAAAGATGTTTTTATTGATTTTAGAGAGAGAGGAAGGGAGGAGAGAAGAGATAGAAACATCAATGACGAGAGAGAATCGATTGGCTGCCTCCTGCATGCCCCCTACTGGGGATCAAGCCTGAAACAGGGCATGTGCCCTGACCAGGAATCCGACCAGGGACCTTTGATTCATGGTATGATGCTCAACCACTGAGCCACACCAGCTGGGCAAACCATCAACTTTTTGTTTAAAAAGTGCTAAGCATTAGTTGGCATTTGGTAAGGAAAAAGTCCAGAATTCAGTATTTCAAAGCATTACCTGACTCTGTTTATTTTCTTACTTATTTATTTTGGTGTTGCAGGTAGATCAATAAAGGCAGTAAGCTGAAATGGAAAGCACAGCCTTAGAAATTATTAGAGTTCAGGTCTAATGTTAGTGCAGTCGATACTAGTTGTGTGACTTTGTACAAGTCATTACATTTCTCTAGATTTTAATTTTTTTGTTTGTAAATAACATAATTGGACTGATTTCTAAGATTATTCTCAGTTCTATGATTCTTATGCCAGAAATTGTGTCAGTACTAAACATAACATAAAAAGTATAGTTCTATTTTTCTTCTCTCTTTCATAACCAGTAAATGGGGATTTGGGGGTTCGTTGGTTTTTAGAATGGGCAGCCCAGTACAACTATGCTAGTGAATTTAAGTGCTTATAGTACTACATACTACTATACCTACACTAATACAGTACATGTAGAAAAGTATGATTCTTGCCAAAAGGAATAAAAGACTACAATATTAGCCAAATATTTTTAAAGCTTTCCCCCCACCTTTTTTGTTTGTTTGTGTGTTTTTTTGCAGGAGGGAGTTAGGAAAGGGTTAGATTATTTGGTACTCTCTAGACTTGGCATAATACAGAGTCATCCCTTAGTTCTGGAAATGACTGCAATATATTAGACGTCCTTGTATCAGCTCTCATGGAATTCCTTGTTGTTATAGACAAAATGTATGTTCTTTATCAAGATCAACATTAATTATATATGGTCTTAATTCTAAATAATTTTTTTAAGAATTATTATAAGGCATTTTAAAAAATGTCTTATTTATTGATTTTAGAGAGAGAGGGGAAGGGAGAGAAACATCGATTTTGTTGATCCACTTATTCATTGGTTGCTTCTTGTATGTGCCCTGACCAGGGTTTGAACCCACAACTTTGGCATATGGGGACAATGCTCTAACTAACTGAGCTACCCAGACAGGGCATGATTATAAGGTTTGGAGGGGCAGATGTTATACCTCTTGTTTTTATATCGCAGTGCCTAGTAGGTGTTCAATAAACAGGTATTGATTGGGTCATCATATATAAGGAGTAATATTGTTTTGTAGAGTAGTAAAGTTTTTGAAACTTAGACATTAGGTTGAAAGTATATACAACTTACTGTGAAATATGTTTAAATTTAAAATTTTAAACTTTGACTTACATTTTTAATTATTAAAGATTCTTTCTCTCACTTTTTAGAAATGTGGTGGTGCTGTTTACTAACAATTATTTAGTACTTTCTAAAGTACTAAACACTTTAAGTAGGGACTGGCTATAGGGTCAAGCCTCGGACTGACCTGTGGCAGGGCCACAAACAATTCCCAGCTTGGAGGGCAGAGCCCTCCTAGCATAATTAAGCTTAACCTTATAGTCCTCCCTAGTTCCTTCCTAGGTAGCTGATGAGCTGTGGGAGGTGCAGCAAGTGCTGCCAAAACAAGGTGAAACTCACAAGAACATTGTAAACATGTTGACCACTTCCCTTGTTTTGCTTTGTGTGCTCTGACTATAAAATAAAGCTTTGGCTTGCAGGCTGGGTCTCTCTGTGTCCTTATCCAGGCACTAGAGATCCACCTAGCCCCGCTGTATTCTCTTGTCTGTCTTTTTTGATCCTTCACCGCCCCCCCTCAGGTTCACCCATGGCGGTGCTGGTGCAGCACAACTTTACATACATTAACTCATTTGATCCTACCATATGAAATAGTTATTCTTGAAGCCCATAGTTTTATGAAGAAACAGAGTTGTAAACAAGTTGAGTAAATGTTTTAAAGACACAGAGCTAGTAAGTGATAGAGCCAGGATTCAAACCCAGAAGGAATAATTAGAATAGTACATCTTTAACTGCTATTCTATATAGCTTCCTAATGTTATGTGTGTGGAATTTCAGATTTTTGTTGGACTAAGGCCCTAAATTCATCAAAACTAACCCTCCTCTAAGTGGGAAAATGCATGCATGTGTGTGGACAGACACACACACCTATTTCATTTCCTGTTATTAGTTACAGTTATTAGAGTATCATGATCATGGCAGTCACTAAACTGCTTGATATCACTTTTGTTCCAAATTATTAACAATTTAGAACTATTTCATGAAAAAGAAACATGATTTAGGCAAAGTTCCAAAGTATTAAACTAGATAGAATTCTGAGTATTCTATTAAGATAAATAGACAATGCAAATGAAATCCTATATAATAAAAGGGTAATATGCAAATAGACCTAACAGCAGAACAACTAAACAGCTAATCAAAGTGTAATATGCTAATGATATGCTAAGGTTGCTTAACCACTCACTATGATGTGCACTGACCAGCAGGGGGCAGTCGACCAGTCAACCATTTGCTGTGACGTGCACTGACCACCAGGGAGCAGATGCTCCGTCCAGTAGGTTAGCTTGCTGTGTGGGTCCAGCCGATCAGGAATGAGTGAGATGGGCCAGACATGCCCTGGAGCCCTCCCGTGGTCCCTCCCAGGCCCAATCGTGCACCGGTGGGGTCCCTCAGCCTGGTCTGTGCCTTTTCACAATTGGGGACCCCTCAGGGGGTGTCGGAGAGCCGGTTTCAGCCTGATCCCACAGGGCTCTCCCCTTGGGAGGGCCCCAGATGCAGGGCTCATGTCTGGCAAGCACTGCTGTGGCAGCATGAGCCTCTTCCAATTGGGACTGATAGGGCACTAGCCCGCGGCAGGCACAGTAGGGTCGCGATGAGTGGGAGCAGCAGGTAGGAACTGCAGGTGGCGTTGGACTGCGGGTTTCAGCCCGATCCCTGCAAGCCACCCAGAGGGCCCCCCACCTGTGCACAAATTCGTGCACCAGGCCTCTAGTATTTTTATAAAACTCTCATAAACTTTCTAGTCTGTGTAAACCCTGCCTGTCTCACAAATGTACAAATGCAGAAGATAGGAAAATCTGAGGCAATAATATAGCTAGTCAATTACTTTTTAAATTTTGCATTTTTACTTTGTCCATAGTGTTTATTGCAAAACAGCATAGGAATAATGGAATCTTCAGAGTAACACTAAATGGCCAACCAGGAAAGTTCTTAGTAGAATGAATTCCAGCATGGCTATATGGGAACATTATAAGAACATGCATATTTCTAATCTGTAAATCAGGACTTTTAATATAGATTTCATGTTTTCAGCCAACATAAGCCTGCTAAGTAATATAATCTTGAGTAGATGTCAGTAGAAACAAAATTATTGCCTAACTAATCAGTGGTGATTAATTGTTTAAATGCAATTTGAATTTGAGGCAATGGACCATGTGTGAGCAAGAAATAAATTTGTTTGCTAAGTCACTAAGAGTGTGGGAATATTTGTTATTGCCTCAGGCCTTGATTATCCTGACCAGACTAATTTGTATGTTTTACAGTAAGGGTATCCAATTAATCATTGGAGATGACCCCTATTTAAATAAAAGGATATTTTGAAGAGAGAACATCAGTATTAGGGAAGCCCTATAGCATCAGTCTCTAATCTTGAATATTATCTTCTCATTATACAGCTGGTACTTAAGTAAGTGTGTCAGAAGAAGCTTTAAAAACACAGCGTTCAGTAGGATGAACTGTTACATAACTAAGAGGAATTATCAATTTTTTTTATATTACAGTTATAAGGGGGTTGGGGTTGGGAGAATAACATACGTCCTGTAAGGAGCATTCTTCTACAAAGAATGTAGAAGACAGAAAATAAAAGTTAGAGCCAAAATTAATTGAAGTATAAACAAAGAGAGATTCAACAAAATCATTACTTTTAATAAAAGTAATAAACCCGCCCTAGCTGGTTTGTCTCAGTGGGTAGAGCACCGGCCTATGACTGAAGGGTCCCAAGTTTGATTCCAGTTAAGGTAACATGCTGGGTTGTGGGCTCGATCCCCAGTAATCAGTGATTCTCTCTCATCATTGATGTTTCTATCTCTCTCTCCCTCTTCCTTCCTCTCTAAAATCAATAAAAATACATTTTAAAAAAAAGTAGTAAACCTCCTGGAGAACTGATGAAGAAAAAAGGGAAAAGGCATAAATTTCTAATTTGAGGAATGAAAAATGACACCTTAGATCCTACAGTCATTTAAAAAAGATAAGAAGGTTTTAAAATTATGTCAATAGATTAAAAATTTAGACAAATTTGAATGTAAAAATCTGTATAGTTCCATATTTATTAATGAAATTGGATCTGTAATTTGGAACTTTGCCATGATAAAGTTTCTAGGCCCAGATGGTTTCACAGATAAATTCTTCCAAGAATTTTCAGAAGAAATAACATAAATATTACTAAAACACTTTCAGATAATAAAAAGAGAGAACATATTTCCCAACCTGTTTTGTTGGTATTTGCATAACCTGGTAAGGACATTCCTTATAAGAAAGGAAAACTTCAAGACCATTTCACTTGTGAATACAGATTAACAAATTTAAAAATGTTAGCAAATCAAATATAGATAGGTAAAAAATATATAGATAGATAGGCAGACAGACAGACAGACATAGGTAGATGTCATGAGTCATGAGCAAATTGCATTTACTATAGAAGTACAACTTTGGCTTAACATTCAGAACTCAGTCAATGTAACTGACCAAATTAACAAAAAAAGAGAAAGAATAACATTATCTCAATAGGTTTTATCAAATAGAAGTATTTGATAAAATTTACCTATTTGTGATTTTATTAAATGCCTTTAGCAATCTGTTAGTAGAACAAACGTTTCTTTATCTGATATGGAATTCTACCCCGATCTCTACCTCCTCCCAAAAAACCTACAGCAAGCATCACATTTAGTGATGAAATAGTAAAGGCATGTATTCTGAGGTAAGGAATAAAATAAGGATGCTTGCTAAACCACTTGCATTCAACATTATGTTGGAGATCCTAGATCTGAGCTGTCCAATACCACTTGTGGAAATATAAATTTCATTTGGTTAAATTTAAAATTATAGATTATTCTGACTACACACCAGGTGCTCAATAGGCACATATGGCTAGTGGCTGCCATATACCATAAATATAGAACATTCCCATTATCACAGAAAGTTCTATTTAACAGTGCAATAGGGAGGAAGCATAATGATTAGAAAGAGAGGAATAAAACTGCAGTTATTTACAGGTAACGTGATTGTTACAAAGAAAATTCAAAAAATTTGCAAACACAATTAAAAAGTGAATCTAGCAGCCCTAACTGGTTTGGCTCAGTGGATAGGGCATCGGCCTGCGGACTCAAGGGTCCCAGGTTCGATTCCGGTCAAGGGCATGTACCTTGGTTGCAGACACATCCCAAGTAGGGAGTGTGCAGGAGGCAGCTGATCGATGTTTCTCTCTCATCGATGTTTCTAACTCTCTATCCCTCTCCCTTCCTCTCTGTAAAAAATCAATAAAATATATATTTTTTTTAAAAGTGAATCTAGCAAGATTGCCGTGTATATGATTGATATACAGAAATCATTTTTAGGCCCTTTTACCAGCAACAAACAAAAAATGAAATTTGGAAACAGCAATTAACACTGTCCTGCACTAGAGATTGAGAGTTGTAGAGGATCTTCCTAATACATAGTCACAAACCCAAACAGAAAGCCAAAATGAGGAGACAAAGAAACAACCCCAAAATGAAAGAACTAGAGAATTTTCCAGAAGAGATAAATGAAGCAGAGATAAGAAATTTATCTGAAACAAGAGTTAAGAGTAATGATGGTAAAAATGCTCAACAGCATGAAGAAAGATATAGTACCTATGAACAAAGAACAGTCTGAGATAAAAAATGACATAACACAAAGAACACATTGGAAGGAATACATAGCAGATTAGGGGAAGCTGAGGATAAAATTAGTGAATTAGAAGACAGAGTTGAAAGTATCACTCAATCAGAAAACCAAAAAAACAATTAAAAAACAGGAGGACAGCTTAAGGGAGCTATGGGACAATGTGAAATGTAACAATATTAGAATAGCAAGTGTGCCAGAAGAGGGAGAAAGGCATAGAGAAGGTGTTTGAAGAAATAGTGGCAGAAAACTTACCTAACCTGGTAAAGGAAAATGTCACAAAGTTCAGGAGGCACAGAAAATCCCAGACAAGAAGAACCCAAACAAGCTCATGCCCAGACACATCATAATTAAAATGCCAAAAAATTAAAGACAAAGAGAAAATCTTGAAGGCAGCAAGAGAGAAGAAAACTGTTACCTACAAAGGAGTTCCCATAAGGCTGATACTTGATTTCTTATCAGAAACCCTACAGGCCAGAAGAGAATGGCATGAAGTACTCAAGGTAATGGAAAGCAAGGATCTGAGACCAAGATTACTGTATCCAGCAAGGCTATCATTCAAAATAGACAGTCAAAGAGCTTCCCAGACCAAAAAAAAAAAAAAGGCTAACGGAGTATATCACCACCAAGCCAGCATTACAAGAAATGCTAAAGGATTGCTGTAATGAGAAGAAGAAACAGAGAGAGAAACCTTGCCATACAGAATTAAAATGGCAATAAATACTTACCAATAATAATCCTAAATGTAAATGAATTAAATGCTCCAATCAAAAGGCATAGGGTAGCTGAATGGATATAAAAACATGACCTAACTATATGCTGTCTACAAAAGACCCAACTCAGAACAAAAGACACACACACGGTGAGAGTGAAGGGATGGGGAAAAAATTTCCATGCAAAAGGAAAAGAAAAAAAAGCTGGAGTAGCAATAGTCATGTCCAACAAAATAGACTTTAAAATGAAGGCCATCACAAGAGACAACAAAGGTCACTACATAATACTAAAGGGATTGATCCAACAAGAGGATATAACCCTGGTAAACATATGCATCCAATATAGGAGCACCTAAATATAAAAAAAAAAAACTTCTAGAGGACTTTAATGGAGAGATCGGCAACAATACACTCATAGTAGGGGACTTTAACACCCCCCTGACTTCACTGGATAGCTCTTCCAGACAAAAACTTAGCAAGGAAACAGGGACTCTAAAGGACCCACTAGATCAGATGGATTTAATTGGCCCAGTGCACGAAATTTGTGCACATTAAAGGGGAATTAGAGGAAATATTTTAATATTGCTATTTGCCCTTTCTCTACTATTTGCCCTTTCTCTATAATAGAAGTGTCAGAGATGAAAGAAAATTAGTAAAACGTGTATGAAAATTTTCCTCGGGCACATTGTGGGACCCAGAGTCAAGTCCCTGCCCACCCGCGTGCACCTAGAAATCGCACAAGACCCAGGTCCAGCCGCCCCCCCACCCATTGGGTGAGATCCAGACCCAGCTGGCCCCACCCCCGTCAAGCCCTGCCAGGTGGGAGCACAGCCTCAGGTCCCCCGTCAAGCCCCGCCAGGTGGGGGGCGAGGCCTGAGGTCCCCTCGCCTGGTGCCAGGGCAGGGGGGTGCAGCCTGAGGTCCCCCATCAAGCTCCGCCGGACGGGGGGCGCAGCCTGAGTTCTCCCGTCAAACCATGCCGGGCAGGAGAGCACAGCCTGAGGTCCCCCGTCAAGTCCCACCGAGCAGGGGGGTGTGGCCTCAGGTTGCCTGCCCCAGCGCCACGCAGTGTCAGGTCCCTGCAGTGTCAGGTCCCTGCTGATCGCTTGTTACACCTCATTACGGGAACCCCACCTCCACTCTGGGCACAGCCATCTTGTGTTACAGGAACCCTACCTCTGCTGTGGGCGCAGCCATCTTGTGATGGTGTGACGGAGTGAGGGTCAATTATTACCTCTTTATTATATAGGATTTCACCCCAAAACAGTAGAATATACATTCTTCTCAAGTGCACATGGATCATTCACAAAGATAGACCACATGTTAGGACACAAAACAGTCAACAAGATTGAAATCTTATCAAGCATCTTCTCAGATCACAGTGGAGTGAAATTAGAAGTCAGCTACAGTAAAAACACCTGGAAACATGCAAACACATGGAGGCTAATAGTATGTTATTAAACAATGAATGGGTTACCGAGATCAAGAAAGAAATCAAAAACTTCCTGGAAATAAATGAAAATGAACACACAACAACCCAAAATCTCTGGGACACAGTAAAAGCAGTCCTGAGAGGGAAGTTCGTAGCACTACAGGCATACCTCAAAAAAAGAAAGAAATGAAAGAAAAGAAAAATCAGTAATAAACTATTTAACTGTACAACTTCAAGAACTAGAAAGAGAACAACAAGAAAAGCCCAGAGTAAATAGAAAAAAGAGAATAATAAAGATTAGAGCAGAAATAAATAACATAGAGACTAAAAATAAACAATACAAAAAAATCAAACCAGGAGTTGGTTCTTTGAAAGGATAAACAAAATTGATAAACCATTAGCCAGACTCATCAAGAAACAAAGAGAGGACCCAAATAAATAAAATCGGAAACGAAAGTGGAGAAGTAACCACTGACAACACAGAAATACAAAGGATTATAAGAAAATACTATGAACAACTATATGCCAACAAGCTGGACAATGTGGATGAAATAGACAAATTCCTAGGGGGAAAAAATCTCCCAAGACTGAGTCAGCAAGAATCAAAAAACCTGAATGAAATAGAATCAGTAATTTAAAAAAAACTCCCACCAAACAAAAGCCCAGGTCTGGACAGCTTCACCAGAGGAGTTTTACCAAACATGCAAAGAAGAAATAACACCTATACACCTCAAACTATTTCAGAAAATTCCAAGAGGAAGGAACACTTCCAAACTCTTTTTATGAAGCCATCATTATCCTAATTCCAAAACCAGATAAAGATACTACAAAGAAAGAGAATTACAGGCCAATATCCCTGATGAACATAGACGCTAAAATCCGCAACAAAATATTAGCAAATCTCATCCAGCAGTATATTAAAAAGATCATACACCATGATCAAGTGGGATTTATTCCAGGGATGCAAGGCTGGTACAATATTCGCAAATTAATAAATGTGATATATCACATAAATTGAAAGACAAAAATAGCATGATCATATCATAGATGCAAAAAAGCATTTGACAAAAATTCAACACCCATTTTAAAGGGCATGTATGACAAACCTCCAGCCAACATCATACTCAATGGGCAAAAACTAAAACCACTTTCCCTAAGAACAGGAACAAGACAGGGATGCCCAGTTTCACCACTCCTGTTCAACATAGTACTGGAAGTGCTAGCCATAGCGATCAGACAAGAAGAAGAAATAAATGGCATTCAAATTAGAAAAGAAGTAAAACTGTCATTATTCACAGATGACTTGATATTATACATAGAAAACTCGAAAGACTCCATCAAAAACTACTAAACTTTCCCTAACTGGTTTGGCTCAGTGGCTAGAGCATCGGCCTGCGGACTGCGGTCTGAGGGGTCCCGGGTTCGATTCCAGTCAAGGGCATGTACCTTGGTTGCGGGCACATCCCCAGTGGGAGGTGTGCAGGAGGCAGCTGATCGATGTTTCTCATTGATGTTTCTAACTCTCTCCTTTCTCCCTTCCTCTCTGTAAAAAATCAATAAAATAAATTTTTAAAAAAACTACTAAATTTAATAAATGAATTTGGCAATGTGGCAGGATACAAAATTAACACCCAGAAATCTATGGCTTCTTTATACACCAATAATTAATTCACAGAAAGAGAAATTTTTTAAAAAAATCTCATTAACCATTGCAACAACAAAAAATAAGATACCTAGGAATAAACTTAACTAAGGAGGTAAAAAGACCTGTACTCGGAAAACTACAGGACATTGAAAAAAGACATAGTGGAAGACATAAACAAATGAGAGAATATACCATGTTCATGGATTGGTAGAATCAACATTATTAAAATGTCCATACTACCCAAAGCAATCTATAGATTCAATGCAATCCCCATTAAGATACCAATGGAATATTTCACAGACCTAGAACAAACTCTCCAAAAACTCATATGGAATAAAAAAAAAAAAGACCCTGGATAGCCACAGCAATCCTGAGAAAGAAGAACACAGTTGCAGGGATCACAATATCAGATATCAAGCTATATTACAAAGCCACTGTTCTCAAAACTGCCTGGTACTGGTACCAGAATAGACATACAGACCAATGGAACCGAACAAGAACCCAGAAATCGACCCAAGCCATTATGCTCAATTAATATTTGACAAAGGAGGCAAGAGCATACAATAGAGTCAAGACAGTCTCTTCAATAAATGGTGTTGGGAAAATTGGACAGATACATGCAAAAAAAATGAAACTAGACCACCAACTTACACCATACACAAAAATAAACTCAGAATAGAATGCATAAAGGACTTAAATGTAAGACGGGAAACCATAAAAATCTTAGGCAGCAAAATATCAGACATATGTTGTAGCAATATCTTTACCAATATAGCTCCTAAGGCAATGGAAACTAAGGAGAAAATAAACGAATGGGACTACATAAGAATAAAAAGCTGCATAGCAAGAGAAACCATCAACAAAACAACAAGAAAGCCCACTGCATGGGAGAACATGTTTGCCAGTGTTATCTCTGATAAGGGTTTAATCTCCAAAATTTACAGGGAACTCATACAGCTTAACAAAAGGAAGATAAACGACCAAATCAAAAAAATGGGCAAAAGATCTAAATAGATACTTTTCGACCAAAAAAAAAAATAGGTATAATTTTGACTGATTTACAAAAAAATAATAATAGTAATTATCTACCCTTTTTGCTCCAAAGTGACTTTTTAAAAAATCATGTGCCTATCCTATCTTATATAATAAAAGGCTAGTATGCAAATAGACTATGGAGGAATGACCGGTTGCTATAATGTACACTGACCACCAGAGGGCAGATGCTCAATGCAGGCGCTGCCCCCTGGTGGTCAGTGTGCTCCCACAGGGAGAGTGCCGCTCACGGCTGGCGAGCGCAGCAGCAGTGGCGGGTATTGCATGTTTTAAAAATTTTTGTAGCACAGCAGTGTGCCACAGCATACCGGTTTAAAGTCGCTGTCCTAGACTAAAAGCTACTCTGGACCCACCTAACAAAGTTTAAAAGTAAGCCTTGAAATTATCAAATTATTGCCAAGTAACTTAACTACACCCAGAACAAAGCTAAAAAACACTTTAAAAATCTATACCATATGATCCAGCAGTCCCACATCTAGGTATTTGTTCAGAATAATTAAAATCAGGATCTTGAAGAGGTATTTGCACTTCTCTATTCATTGAAGCATTGTTCACAGTTACCAAGGTGTGGAAGCCACATAAATGTCCATCGACGGATGAATGAATAAAGAAAATGTGGTATATACATATAATGGAAAAGAAAAACTCATACAACAACATAGATGAACTTTGAGGACCTTATGCTAAATGAAATAAGTCATTGAAGGAACAAATACTGCATAATTCCACTTACATGAGTTTTCTAAAATAGACTCAGAAGCAGAAAGAATAGTGGTTGCTAGGTGCTAGAGGGAGGGAGAAATGGAAAGTTGCTGTTCAGTAGGTATAAGGTTTCAGGTATGCAAGACGAAAAAGTTCTAGAGTTCTGTTGTGCTTGTAGTTCATAGTACTGGACTGTACACTTAAAATTTGTTGAGGGTAAACAAATAAATTGTACACATTCATTTATTGACTCATATATCTTAATAGCATTTTCTACTTTTAAAAAAATATGCAATATATTTGTATAGTGAAGATTAAGCACAACAGATGAATATATACTCATAACAAATCTGAAAAAAAATCCAATATCCAACAATGCAAAATTCTTAAATGTTTTGCATCCTATGAAAAATTACCAGACATACAAAGAAGCAGAAAAATATGACCCATCATCAAGACAAAAATTAACCAGTAGGAAGAGAGGAAGATCGAATTAGCAGACAAAGACATTAAGGCAGCAATTATAAATATACTCCATATGTTCAGGAAGGTAGAGAAAAACATGAGCATGTGAAGGAGAGAAATGGAAGTTATTTTTAAAAAGGGAGAGCCAAGTAGGACTTCTAGAAATGAAAACTACAATATCTGAAATGGAAAATACAGCCCTGGCCAGTATGTTTAGTGGTTATAGCATCAGCCACTGCACCTAAGGGTCACAAGTTTGATTCCATGCCAAGGGCATGTACTTGGGTTTCAGGTTCAATTCCTGGCCCCTGGTTGGGGCGTGTCTTAGAGGCAACCAATCAGTGTGTGTCTCTCACATGGATATTCCTCCCTCGCTCCCTTTCACTCTCTCCAAAAATCAATGGAAAAAATATCCTCAGGTGAGGATTAACAACAACAAAAAAGAAAATACAGCAAATGAGATGAGCAGATTCAACATTGAAGACGAGCAAGATTAGTTAAAACCTGAAGACAGCAATAGCAATTATCTAAAATGAAGCACCAAGAGAAAAAACTACACATCAGTGAGACATGGGACAATATCATGCAGTTTATCATGCAGTTTAACACAAGCAAAATAAGTTTCAGAAGGAGATGGGAGACAGAAAAAAATATTTTCAAGAATAGTAAGCAAATGTTTACCAAGTTTGATGAAAACTATAAACCCATAGGATACAGAAGTTAACAAATCTCCAAGCAAAGGAACCAGGCAAAATAATCAAATTGTTGAAATGAAATGACAAAATCTTAAAAATTATCTTAAAAGCAGCCAGAGGGAAAAAGTACCACCTTAAATAACAGATGAACAGATATATAAAAATTAATGTAGACCTCTTGTCAGAAACTATGCATGTCAGAAAACAGTGAAGTGACATTCTTAAAGTACTAGAAGAAGAAGAAAACGGCCTAGAACTCTGTACCTGGCAAAAATGATCTTTCCAAAATGAAGGCAAAATAAAGACTTTTTTGGATTAAAAAGCTGAGAGAATTTGTCACCAACAGACTTGCATTACAAGAAATGTTAAAAGTAGTTCTTCAGGCAGAAAGAAAATGGTATCAGAAATTTGCATCTTACAAAGAGAATAAAGAGCACTGGAAACAGTAAATATGTGGGAAGATATAAATGCCTTTTTCCCTTCACTTAAGATATTTTTCCCTTGAAAAGAACTGCCTACAACAAGAATAAAAATATATTGTGGTATCTATAACATAAGTAGAAGTGAAATAATAAAAAGGTATAGCTCATAAGTCAGTAGTAGAGATAAAGTGGAATCATAAAAAATACCAAAAGATGATAGGAAAAAAAGAAAAAGGTGATATAAATAGACAAATAACAAGATAGAGGTTTAAATCCAACCATATTAATAATCACATGAAATGTAAGTGATCTAAACACCCTCATTAAAAGAGATTGTATGATTAGATGTTTTTTAAAAAGACTTATGTACTGTCTACAAGAAACACACTTTGAATATAAAGATATAGTTGGAATTAAACAAATGAGAGCCCTGGCCATTGTCGCTCAGTTGGTTGGGCATTGTCCTGTGCATCAAAAGTTTGCTGGCTCCATTCCTGCTCAGGGCACATGCCCAGATCCCCAGTAGCAGGCATGCAGGAGGCAGCCAATCAATGTTTTGTTCTCACATTGATGTTTCTCTCTCCCTCTCACTTCCTCTCTAAAAAATCGATTTAGCCCTAACCGGTTTGGCTCAGTGGATAGAGCATCAGCCTGCGGACTCAAGGGTCCCAGGTTCGATTCCGGTCAAGGGCATGTACCTTGGTTGCGGGCACATCCCCAGTGGGGAGTGTGCAGGAGGCGGCTGATCAATGTTTCTCTCTCATCGATGTTTCTGACTCTCTATCCCTCTCCCTTCCTCTCTGTGAAAAATCAATAAAATATATTTTTAAATAAATAAATAAATAAATAAATAATAAAAAATCGATTTAAAAATATTTTTTAAAAGTAACAGATGAGGAGAAACCAAGATGGCAGCATAGGTAAACACCAGAGATTGCTGCCTCGCACAACCACTTCAAAAATACAACTAAAAGACATAACAGACATCATCCAGAACCACAGGAAGGCTGGCTGAGTGGAATTTCTACAACTAGAAGGAAAGAGAAAAGCATACTGAGACTCAGAGGAGGTGCGGTGCTGAAGTAAATACAAAGGTGCGGAGGTGCATTTGGAGAGGGCTGGCGGCTGAGGACACGATTGTCTTTTTCAATCAGGAGGGAGTCTCAGGCTCTGAGCTCCAGTTCCGGGCGAGACTCTAGGGACCCAGACTCATACTGGAGAAACGGGACTGTCTGGCATCGGTCGGAACTCGAGGGCAGCTTTCTCTGAGAGGCACTCACGGGCCATTGCCAGGACCTCTGAAGGCAGGACTGAGAGCAGCCATACTGCTGGCTCGCTCGGCCGCCTGTTGATCCCCCTGGGACCCCGCCCCACCCAAGCCGTGCACGGAGGCTTTTGCATATGAAAGGCCCAGCCCTTTGTAATCTGAAAATAACTTAACAAACTGCAGCTGCCCCCAAGGCCCCAGGGCAACTTGCATTGCTTTACAGCTGGCTTCCGCTGGATAGCCTCAGGCAAAAGCAAGATTAGCACCTCCTTAGATCCAAGAGCCAGTGTACCCAGTGGTCAGAGTGGGACCATCCAATCACAACTCCTCAGATCCATAAGGGACACACTCAGGGGGCAGACTCAGTGAGCACCAAAGCCCCACTGAAGCAAGTCTTGCCCCAGAAGGGTGTCTTCAGCACAGAAGTTCTCCCACCGTAGACACAGCTGATTCTCACAGCCAATTGGCCTGGAGGTCAAATCCTCCCAGTTTTACCTACAACAATCAAGGCTTAACTACAACAAGACTGTGCACAAAGCCCACAAGGGGGTGCACCAAGAGTGTCTACCTCAGGTAATTGGGACACTTAGCACAGAAAGCCACTCTATCGACACAGCGAAGCATAAAAAATGCCGAGACAGAGAAACAGGACACAAATGACAGAAATGGAGGAAAGCAAACTACTGGATATAGAGTTCAAAACCACACTTTTTAGGTTTTTCAAGAATTTTCTAGAAACCGCCGATAAATGTAGTGAGATCCTCAAGAAATCTAGTGAGACCCTCGATGTTGTGATAAAGGACCAACTAGAAATTAAGCATACACTGACTGAAATAAAGAATATTATACAGACTCCCAACAGCAGACCAGAGGATCGCAAGAATCAAGTCAAAGATTTGAAATACGAAGAAGCAAAAAACACCCAACCGGAAAAGCAAAATGAAAAAAGAATCCAAAAATACGAAGATAGTGTAAGGAGCCTCTGGGACAGCTTCAAGCGTACCAACATCTGAATTATAGGGGTGCCAGGAGAAGAGAGAGAGCAAGATATTGAAAACCTATTTGAAGAAATAATGACAGAAAACTTCCCCTACCTGGTGAAAGAAATAGACTTACAAGTCCAGGAAGCGCATAGAACCCCAAACAAAAGGAATCCAAAGAGGACCACACCAAGACACATCATAATTAAAATGCCAAGAGCAAAAGACAAAGAGAGACTCTTAAAAGCAGCAAGAGAAAAAAAGTCAGTTACCTACAAGGGAGTACCCATACGACTGTCAGCTGATTTCTCAACAGAAACTTTGCAGGCCAGAAGGGAGTGGCAAGAAATATTCAAAGTGATGAATAGCAAGAACCTACAACCAAGATTACTTTATCCAGCAAAGCTATCATTCAGAAGTGAAGGTCCGATAAAGAGCTTCACAGATAAGAAAAAGCTAAAGGAGTTCATCACCACCAAACCAGTATTATATGAAATGCTGAAAGGTATCCTTTAAGAAGAGGAAGAAGAAAAAGGTAAAGATACAAATTATGAACAACAAATACACATCTATCAACAAGTGAATCTAAAAATCAAGTGAATAAATAATCTGATGAACAGTATGAACTGGTGATTATAATAGAATCAGGGACATAGAAAGGGAATGGACTGACTATTCTTGGGGGGGAAAGGGGGGTGGGGGGTTCGGGAAGAGATTGGACAATAATCGTGCACCTATGGATGAGGACAGTGGGTGGGGAGTGAGGGCGGAGGGTGGGGTGGGAACTGGGTGGAGGGGAGTTATGGTGGGAAAAAAGAGGAACCAATGTAATAATCTGAACAATAAGATTTAATTAAAATAAAAAAAATTTTAAAAAGCTAAAAAAAATAAAAGTAACAGATGAGAAATGTTATGCAATGTACTAGTAAACACTAATCGAAAGAAAGCTGGAGTTCCTATATTAATATCAGAAATGTATATTTCAGAGCAAGAAATATGAGATACTCCAAAATGTCTAGACATCTAATAACAACTTTAAAATAAATGAAGGTAAACTAGTAGAACTGAAAGGAGAAATAGACAAATGCGCAACTATAGTTGCAAACTATATTTTAGTTTTAATTTTTTCCCTCGAATTAAGATTTGTTCTCTCATTAACCAGAAGGTTATGCCTGCCAAGCCTGATTATAGAAATAATATTAAAGGTGCAGATTCTACATAAGTACCTACAGTCAGGTGTCAGTAAAAATAGTAAATATTGGGGCTTATTAATTGTGAGGTGTATTAGTTTCCTATTGCTGTTGTGACAAATTACCACAATTTAGTGGCTTAAACAAATTTATTATCTTACAGTTCTGGAAGTCAGAAGTCCAAAATGGGTGATAAGGGAGATGTAACTCAGTGTTTAGGATAGCAAAGTACAATTTGAGGTGAGAATTATATTCATCGGAATTTATTGAGATGTATTCCCAGAATAATTAGACCATTATATGGAAAGAAAACAAAACTGCATTGCCCTAGGCACTTGGGGGGGGAGGGGGGATGATCCATTTACACATGGTTTCTCTTCTCAAGGTGTTTATTTTCTGATATAAATGCAACAACAAGGGTATATAAGAAATTCATCCTTGGAGAGTTGCAAGGTTTAGATTAGTCTAAAGTCATCAGGCTCATTGAGAGTGTTTCTGTCTCAGTGGAGGATGTGCTTTATGGGGAGGAGCAGCAGACCAGAAGGAATGAGGCAGAGAATATACAAATGAGAAATAATGTAAAGAAATAACATTTGACATTACTGAAGATGATAGAATATCCATATTTGGGCATTATAGGGTAATTTCTCATTTTCCTGGAAAGGCTTATAGTGGTTCTCAACCTTCTGGCCCTTTAATACAGTTCCTCATGTTGTGACCCAACCATAAAATTATTTCGTTGCTACTTCATAACTGTAATGTTGCTACTGTTAAGAATTATAATGTAAATATCTGATACGAAGGATGGTCTTAGGCAACCCCTGTGAAAGGGTCATTCGACCGCCGAAGGGGTCGCGACCCACAGGTTGAGAACCGCTGGCTTAGAATTTGATGAGTCATCTTAAGGAGTTCCTTAAAGAAAAATATGTTCAGGTTGGGAATATTTAACATTAGGGTGCTCTATAACCCCCAAGAGTGTCAGGTCTAAAGTATATAAAAAACATGTAAAAAGATTCCATATGACCCCCAAAAGTCTTAAAACCGCCAACTTCCCTATGACTTGCTTAATCACTTCTTGTGATTAAAGTAGAGAATAAGAAAGAAATAAAAATTTTATTGACTTTATGCTTGTTTTTAGCTTATGAATAAAATCCCCTTGTTTCATTTCTGCATTCAGGCTATGTAAATTTACACCAAGAAACTGCTAGAAGAATTTAATCTTCAGTCAAGAAATAGACATCAATAACATACTTGAACATCTTTCCCCTCCCTACCCCATATAATATAGTAAAGGGGTAGAAAACAGTGGTGTTATGTCTTCAAATTCAATGCATAAAGTTAAGCTCCTTTTTAAATTCGCTCTGATTCCTAGAGATGGAGTTTTACTCCTAACAACATAGGGCCTAACTGAAGCTCAGTTGATAACCTAGATTCCTATTGGGTTGCTTGGAGGTCCTAGCCGCTTTGTAGTTTGCTTAATGGAGAAGGGAAGATTTGTGTATCATCTTAATTTCTCATTTTTTAAACAATATTTGCCACAGTTAGAAGCCTAAAGCTTATAAAATGTGGATAATACTTTTAAATTCTATTTTGTAGATGAGAAATGTTATGCAATGTACTAGCAGTTTTTAAAAAACATGAAGCAGTGTGTGGGCTATATGGTGAGGCTTATCACAGAAAGAAAATATATACATATATATGTATATTCGATATATGAAATGTACATGATACACACAGATACATTTATGGAGAAGATAATTTCAATTTGGGAAGATATAGTTTTCTCTTTGCCAAATATTTGTAATTCAGATCTCACCTTTGTAAATAATCCCAGTACCAAGAATTGAAACTGTTTATGTAAATGTCCATGAAAACTTAGTTTCAACCCTTAGAAAATATATAGAAATGTATTTCTAAACATTAAGAAATACTATTTTGGATAAATTTTATCTCTACTTCAGGCACCTTATTTAAGTAAATGGAATTTGTGTTGTAATTTCCAGTTGTCTCAAATTTAAAAACCAACAGGAAGTATTTATACCCTTTGCTCAGCATGCAGTAAGGTCTTAAGTAGGAGTTAAATGAAAGTTCCTACAGTGCTGAAGTTAATTCGGTTTGGTAACCTTCCTATTTGCTTAGAAAATTGTACATCTGGGAAATCTTAGCTTAACTCATATTTAATTCACATTTATTGCTGATAAGATTTATATTCCATACCAATACATCATTCTGTGGAAAGGCAGATTGTATTTGTTTCTTGATTGCTGTTCTTATCAACTTTTATGACATAAAAATTTCAGAAGCTTAGAGAAAGGTGTTCTTTTGAGGGGCAAAAGGGTATACTTCTCTCGGGTTGCCTATTTGGAAAGTGCTAACATACCATATAATAGATGCATAGCAAAAAAAAAAACATGTTGCTTAAATTAACTGATGTAGGAAGGTGATTATTTCTTTATTGATTTAAAAAAAGACACCACTTTATCCATAGACATTTTCCTTTGTTTGCCTACTGTATGGTGGGAACCAAAGTAAGTGTTCATTTAATCTTACAACTACTTTATAAAGTAGAAGGTCTTATCTCAGCTTTACAGATGAGAAATCAAGATTTGGAAAGGTTACCTAACTTGTCCAAGATTGTCCAGCTTACCAATATTCAAATTTAGGTCTATCAAACTCAAGAGCTCAGGTTTTTTCCAAAATATACTATCTCCTTTTTATGTTACTTAATTTATTAGTTTCTTCTATATTTTCATAGCCTTTATTACTCAAAATAAATCCTATAGAAATGCATTTTTCCTGACTAATTTTACACATTGTTTTAACAATTAGGTTTATTGAGGTACTAGAGGCCCAGTGCACAAAATTCATGCACTGGGAGGTGGGGGGAGCTGGCCCTCAGCCCAGCCTGTGCCCTGACCACTAGGGGGAAGCTCCTGCATTGAGCAACTATACATCATAGTGACCAGTCGTTCCGCTGTTTGGTAAATTTGCATATTAGCCTTTTATTATATAGGATAATTTACACTCAATAAAATGCACTTCTTTTAGCCTGGCTGGTTTGGCTCAGTGATTAGAGCATTGGCCTGTGGACTGAAGAGTCTTGGATTCGATTCTGGTCAAGGGTGTGTGCCTTGGTTGCAGGCTCGATCCCTGGCCCCAGTCATGTGGGAGGCAAACAGTCGATGTTTCTCTCTCTGTCTCTCCCCCTCCCTTCCATTCTCTCTCTCTCAAAAAAAAAAAAAAATCAATGGAAAAAATACCCTTTGGTGAGGATTAATAACAACAACAAAATGCACTTCTTTTAAAGTGTACAGTTAGCCCTAGTCGGCTTGGCTCAGTGGATAGAGCGTCAGCCTGTGTACTGAAGGGTCCCAGGTTCGATCCCGGCCAACGGCACATGCCTGGGTTGCGGGCTCGATCCCCAGTAGCGGGTGTGCAGGAGGCAGCTGATCAATGATGTTTCTCTCTCTCTCTCTCTCTCTCCTTCTCCCTTTCTCTCTGAAATCAATAAAGAAATATATTAAAATAATAATAATAATAATAAAGTGTACAGTTATGTGAGTTTTGACATATATATACATTCACGTAACCTGCACCACAACAATCAAAATCTGGAACATTTCCATTACCATCCCACCCCCTCACCCTTGCAAAGTCCCTCATGCCCCTTTATAGTCAATTCCTTCCTGCCACTACTGATCTTACTTTTATCACTATAGTTTTGCTCTTTCCAGAATGTCACATAAATGGAATCATATGTTAAGTAAACTTTATTTTAGGATTCATCTATGTTGTTATAGGTATCAGGTATCAGTTTATTGCTGAGTTGTATTTCATTGTATGAATGAATCACAATTTACCAATTGATAGACATTTGGGATTTTTCCTGTTGGTATTATTATAAATAAACTGCTATAAACATTTATGTTTATAACCTATTAATTATAGAATTTCTGGGTTAGTATGGCATTCTCGTGAGTGAGATCCTAAGAGATCCCTTAGTCTTAGATAATCTAAAAGGAGACTTGTCACTGAGGGCTCTGAGCCCTCTTAGAAATTGGGGACGAAAAACATGTTTACTGTTTTCAAAATCTGGAGGTACTATATGACATTTAGGACATACTTTTTAATTTCGCATACTGTAAAAGTAGAAAGATAAATTATATGAAATGAAGTACAATGAAAATGTAGCATAATGGCAAATACTGAACTAAGAGTTCAAAAATTGAATTCTAGTCCTTTAATCTGGTTTCAGTTTCCAGGTCTCTCTTATTAGACTTTGGACAGATTTTTACTTTGAACAAACTAGTAATTCTCTGCAAGGAGCAAAATAAAACTAACATTTCCACTTTCTTTTTAATCCTCACCTGAGAATTTTTTTTTTTAATTTTAGAGAGAAAGAGAGATCAATGTGAGAAAGAAACATTAATCAGGGGATTGAACCCACAACCTAAGTATGTGCCCTGACAGGGAATTGAACCCGCAATCTTTTTGGTGTACAGGACCATGCTGCAACCAACTGAGCCACCTGACCAGGGCCCACAATTTTCAGATATATATATTATTTCATTTAGTTCTCAAATCTACCCTATGAGGTACCTATGAGGTAGATAGTACTAGTTCTATTTCCCTGATGAAAAAACTGTGATTCACAGAAGTGAAGTAACTGGCAGGGGTAGCAAAGCTAGTAAGTAGGTGGTTGAGTGAACAGATGACTCCATATCATTTCCCTATCTGGAAAAGGAGATAATACACACTTTGTAGATATGAGAAGTATATGTGATAGTCTCTTTCTCTCCTTCCCTTTTAACAAAGGTCCCTCTGTTTCCTGCCCTGCTATTCTGTTAACTGTTATTAAGAGAAATCTAAAATGTGGGTGCTAACCTTATCTTTTTTTAATTGCAAAGATTATATAGCGCAGAAAGCTGGTATATTAGATGTTTCCTTTTATCATAAACATTAGAAAAACAATAAGTCAACTAGCAAATAGAATTCACAGTATAATCTAACAACCTGACAGATTGTTCTCACATAATTCTTGTTAGCACATTCTCTCAGTTATTTTTTTCCCAATGTGATACTTTCTGCATTGCTTTGTGAAGTAGCTCAGAAATGCATTCTACTGTTTCTGTGCTAAAAATTAGCCCAGTCACTTCTCACATTTAGGAATCAGTGTGGGCACTGATTTCTTCACATACAGCTTCTGTATGGCCAAGACTATCTCTTCATGCCTTATGATTGTTTAAAATTACTATAAGCAACCGACTTGATGAACCTTTCCCCTTTTGTCATTCCTGTTTTGCAGGATTGCACCAAACTTGATAAAACATTATCAGCAGCTATTTTGTAGAACTTCTTAGGCTAGTTCTACCAATTTGTATTGTAAATCCCCCTGTCCAGAGCCATGCAGAGTAAACACATCATTAGGTTTTCTTTCTCCAGACTTTCCTAATGAGGGGAGAAATCTCACACAGCTGGAAAAGCATGGGACTCCTTTTTGAACTGATTTATTTACATAGCATATGCTTAGTTTAACACATTGCTTAGAAGAAGCAGACACTTTTTTTAGTTAAGTACTATACAAATACTTCAAAGAACATTTTAGCTACACTATAATTGTTTAGCTTTTCTGGATACAAAGCTGCTCTTTGCTCTCTGTCCTAGTTCTTTATATTATTGCTTTAAATGTGAGAGAGAATTAAGCTGAATACATTTAGAAGCTGTTTTCAGAAACATTTTCGTTTCAGAAGTTGCTGCATAATACTAGTAGTTTAAGATGTCTGCACAAACCAAGGACAAATCATTGTGCTCTGATCTAGTCGGTAAGAAAGTAAATTGGTGACTTGGAGCCAGATAATATGCTATTGTGGTCAGATGTAAAGAACCTACACTTTGCAGCCAGATGGATCTAGGTTTAAATCCCACTCTGTGCTTGCTAATAATTTTTTTCCCAGCAGAGTTAAAACTACTCAGTTTTCTCAACTACTATATGCTGGTGATAATAAGAGCTTCTTCTTAGGGGTTGATTTCAGTAACTAAAGTATGTACAGCACCTGGCATATGGTAAAACTACTCATTAAATTTTTCCTTTCCCTGTAACCTTTCCTCCTACCCCTTCAAAAACTAAACAAAACAAACATTTTTATTCTTCAAATGTGGTTTTTAAAAAACCTAATATGTCTCATGCAGGTTTGAGGGTAGATTAGGGTAGCAGGGTGGGCCTACCCATGCAGTGCTGGGGATGATTTTCAGCAAAGCTCTGGACTAGGGAAAACTAGGTTGCCATATTAGGTAATACAAGCCAATGGATTAGTTTGAAACTATACATGACTATAAACACTGTGACTAGATACATACCTTCTGTATGCCTGAATAAACACATTTCAATTTAATATTTGAGGATTACCTACAATGGATAAGACATTCTACTGAGAGATGATATGCTCTTATGCTCTTCTTTCTTTCCTTTTCTTTTTGGGCCACAACACAAATGTGGTGACTGAGGCTTCAGTATTTTTTATTGGGCCATAGTGTGATGTAAAAAGATAGAAAGCACCTAGATCCTTAATGATGTAGGTGTTCATTAGCTCCAGACTACCTACTTCTGAGTTTTGTCAACTGAAAGATGTTATTGCCAATTCAACAGCAACAGGAGCCCCCAATTTGAAGTGCATTGAAGGGGGAGTGACTTTATGTAGTGCAAATAATTCAATTATGATATAGCTCAGCTATGACAGCTCAATAGTGATATATCATGGTTGGAGCACCACGGCTATGAGACAGCTCAGGTGAGAAGGCCCCAGTGTTACAGCTCTGCTCCACTCCTGCATGACTGCTCCATTTCCAGCTCTGATGTCACATCTCTACCTGGGGAAACACAGTTTGAAGGAAACTTAAAGGACATTCCAGTGAGGCAAAAGTAGCTTGCTAATATAGACACTAGTGCCCACTCCCAGTCTCTGATTGGTGCATTCTCATACAAATGAGGGTTTCAAATCCTTTGAGTTTGATTGGTCCAAAAAGCACTATCCTAATTGGTCAGAATGGAGCTGCTCTGATTGATTGGTGAATATACAAATGAGGATATAGTTGTGCAGCTCCCTGTGGATGGGGAAAGTCTCAGTCCTATTGATTGAAATACCATTCTAGGAGTTCTCTTATAAGGGTTGGCTCAGAGAGCAGGTACACAGTGTTAAGAGGTTTGACAGCCCAGTCTGTGGCTTTTCCTTGAAATGCAACATGTGAGAGAGAGTTCTGCAAACAATGGTTGCTAGACTCTGATTATGAATTTGAGCTCAATTAAAAAGAGGAGTCCTTTTTAGCAGGTATATTCTTCTCAAGGTCAACAATTTAATTTACTGTTGTGAAAATAACAATGGCTTAAACACATAAGGATATTTTTTCTGGTGTCTGCTAATAGCAGAACCTAATCCTAACAGATTCTGATAGCATTCTGGCTATAGGTATTTGATTCCCTATAACCCTACCTCCAGTCACTATTAAAATGACTAATATATCTAAAAGTAGTACACCAGCACTGAAACATGGGAAAGGGGTGTTTATATACCTGAAATATAGAAATGTCAAGAAATTTCTATTAGAAATAATGTAGATATTCCCACTGAAAGCAACTAGAACTCTTTCAAGAATGGCTGTTTCATGGGTTCATCCATGATGAACCTGGATATCTTGTCATACAAGAAAGCAGGAAAGCTATCAGAAACTACTTAAAAATAGAATTACCATATGATCAACAATTCTACTTCTGGGTATTTGTCCCAAAAGAATTGAAAACATGGTCTTGAAAAGATATTTGTACACCCATGTTTATTGCAACATTATTCTCAATAGTCAAGAGATGGAAGCAATCTAAGTATCCATCAGTTGATAAATAAAGAAGCAAAATGTGGTATATACATACAATTGAATACTAATCAGCCTTAAAAAGAAAGGAATTTCTGGCATGTGCTACAACATGGATGAAACAAGAATATACCAAGTGAAATAGGCCAATCACACAAAGACAAATATTATATGATTTCACTGATATCAGATACTTAATGTAGTCAAAAGCATAAACACAGAAAGTAGATTGGTTGTTACTATAGGTTGGTAAGGTGAGAAGAATAGAGAGTTAATGTTTAATGCTTAATGAGTTTCAGTTTTATAAGATGAGAGTTATGGAGATAAATGGTAGTGATAGTAGCACAACATTATGAATATTTAATACCACTTAATTGTACACTTAAAGTAGTTAAGAGGATATATTTTATGTTATGTGTATTTTACCACAATTTTCTTTTTAACTGGGGAGAAAAAAGAAAGTTAGCTTCCACACTCGAGTAATAGAAAACAGCAGATGGTTTCAGCTCTCCTTGCAAATACAGCACAGTACCAGTGTACCTTTCCCAGCTTCTATACCGTTAACATTCTCTATTAGATGGGTCTCCTTTATTTTTATAGTTGGAAGTTTTTCATTTTTGTTTTGTTTGTTTTTTCCTTTCGTGGCAATGGATATGAGAGTAGCAGAGAAAGCTAAACTATTGGGTTAAGTTGTTTCAAAGCAGATTTGTTTTGAGTAACTGAGCAGATAAACTTGAGCTTTGATGCCACAGATAATTTTCATTCTGAGGGTAATTACAGGCAGTCTATATCCAATATTATACATTCTTGCCAGAAATTACACTTAGTAGAAAAAAAGGTTAAAACATTTAACCTGGGTTGTAGTTTTGTGGGGGTTTTTGTTTTTGGTTTTTTTGGGTGGTTTTTGTTTTTGTTTTTGTTTTTGTTTTTGTTTTTGTTTTTGTTTTGCCCCTGCCTAATTAAAAGACAATCATGAAATAAAAATATTTTTACCTTAAGATTTATACTTTTTACAGCCTCCCTTTTTATACTAATGCTAGTTACTCTGACATATATTGCCACCTTGGGATTTTTAGAACACCAACACATTATTTTCAAAGCCTCAAATTAACATGGACTGATGAAACTGTTATTATGCTCCATTTCTGTCTCTAGAGAAAGGTTTCGTTTTAACAAGCCACCCCAGAGCATCATGATAATTATCAGCAGAAATGAAGCTTTGTTATGCATTTGTAAGTTATTGCTGGATTTGTGGGGCCAGTGGGATCCTATTTTCAAGGGCTTAATTATTCTAATCTACCTAGAGACCGGGTAGCTTTATTGGACTGTATATACTTAAATATTCATAATTATGAGTCATTTCTACTATTTTCTTATATTAATATGGCATGCAATTACACTGTTGAATTTGAAGACAATTCAAAAATACTAATAAATTTTTAGAATACTAGATAACTTTTCCTAAAATCATGTTTTACCTTTGCAAGCTATTAATTCAAGGTCAGAATTCAACTTTGTCTGGAATAAGACCTATAAATCTTTGAGTTCAATTCACAACTGGTAACCTGTTATAAATTTGAATATTTTCTTAGGGAAGGTAGTATTCAGCATCAGAAATACAATATATATCTGCTCAAAGATACCCTATGACATGTCAGTTAGAACACAAGGTTTGGAATCAAACAAACTTGAATTCAAATCTCAAGTGAACTATCAAGTAATCTTGTGACCTAGGGTAAATTACTTAACATCACATAGCCTCAGTTTTATCATCTGTAAAATAGGAGAAATACAATTTTTAATCAGGTTTAAATTCTCATTTATTTTGGCTTTGTTCCTGTCCTCTTCTTTAGTGAAGCTATTGTGGACTATTATACCTTAGCCTCTTCATTTCTGAAATGTAAATAATATAATATACCATATACTCCCTATTCAATTTCTTTGGGATGTGTACCCAGAAATATAATCTTATTTGATGCATTATAGGCCACTTGTATCAAAGATTACTTTAACTTTTGTTATTCTAAAAAAATGGGGACTAGCAAAATTCCCTTCTCAGTTTGTCCTTTATTGTAATTGCCAGAGAATACTGCTTGTTTACATTATTGGAAGAAGCCTGACCACCAGAAATATTAGGCAGTTCTCCTTTGAGTTAGAGCTATCACAGAATGCTTAACCATTTGTGTAATTTAAATCTTGGTCTATCAAACAGTAAACAGATGGAACATTACCATGAGCAGTAATTAAATTATAAATCTGTTTTAAAGAGTTGGCCAGTATACAGCGTCACAATCCATATTCTATTGTATCCATTATGTTCATTTTTATTTGGATTATGATTTCAGAATACCCAAATATGGGAAAGAAAACAAAGTTATCCATTTTAAATATCTGTTATTTTTAAAATTGCATACTTAACATTGTTCGTTCATTCAACAAATCTATATTGAATGCCTCCGGTGAACCAGGCACATTTCTAGCCGCTGGGAATCCAGGAGAAACAAAATCCTAGTCCTTGTGGGATTTAAATTCTAAAGTGGAGATGGCTAATAATCTAAGTATGTATATGTAGTATCAAGTGGTGATACATGCTAAGAAGGAAAATAAAGCTGGAGAATGTCAGGGTGAGAACTGCTATTTTAGGTAGGGTGGTCAGAAATGGTCTCTTTGACCTGTTGCCCCTTAAGCAGGGACCTGAAGAAATAAGGGAGCAAGCTACTGGATATTTGGGGAAACAGTACCAGGCAGAAGGAATAGCAAATGCAAATACTTGTCTGTCAATCTTCTTCTACTCATTCCACCTTGAAGCTTTCCTCAACACGTTACAAAGTTAAGGGACAGTAACAGGCTTCCTCCTTTATGTTTTATACCAAATTTATGTAACCTTTTTTACAGTTTTTGTCTCATAACATTTTCTATATACATAGTCAGTTTGATTATCTATTGAGCAACTCCTATTCCTTTTATGTACTTGGTACCAAAGAATTATAACAAATGTAAATTGTTAGATATATAAATAATTAAAGAATGAGCAAGCAAGCTTTGGTCTACATTATTCAGAAGAAAGAAAAAGCCAATGATTTCTTTCAATGAAATCTTGTACAAATTTATCTTAAGGTTGCTCTTAACTGAAATATGACCTTCATATTTTAAAAATTCATGGTGATATTCACAGTTTTAATGTTTATTGAATTACTCTAGTGGTTATTTGAAATATTCTGTTAAGAAAATGAATTTGAAAAGTAAATTATCACAGAAGAGTTCTTTGAATTGCAGATCGTTTTAGAAGAGAACAATTTGTTCTCCCAAAGAAAAACTAAGTTATATTTTGTTTTCCCTAATTTTTATCTATTTCTGCAAAGTTTTTCCAGTTTCTTTATGATCTTACTGAATGTTATTTTCTGTTTTAGATTTCCACAGTTACTAAAATCAAATTTTATTGCATTATGTTTCTAATAAAATAAACCTTTAGGGTCAGCAATAGATGAGGTTTCAAAGTTTTTTATTTATGGGGTTTTTTAAACTTTTTTTGTAACTTGAAAGGTTAATCTAGTTCATAGATGTGGCAAAGGCTTTAAAGTTAAGTAGGAAGCTTATCACCACTCAGCAGAAAACCCTCGTTTTAGCTCTTAAAGTTACTATCATTTATACTTAGCAAAATGTCAATGCAGGCTACTTTTTGAAATTTGAAAGTTTCTATGGTCAGTTTTCTACAATTTGAGCAACATTATAATAAAATGTTCACATTTACCTTTAGATAAGCCTGATTGGGTAGTTAATACCGCATGCCAATATCAGGGTTTTCTTTCTCTCCATCCTCCTCCTATCTCACCAATCTCTCCCTCTTCTCCAAAAATGTCAGTGCCTGTTTTGAAAGCTAAATACTTATACACGTTTTTAACTTAAAATTTATTCTTATTTCTTTTAACATTTTAACAATATTTCTTTGACCTTTTTAATTTTCAATTTATACAGTTAAAAACAACAAATATCATGAAAATTAGAAAATACGCTTTTTTTACTAAAGTGAGATCATACTATATTGCTGTTTTATAACCTCCTTTTTTTTATTTAACAGTATCTCTCCATATGTCCTTCCATCTTTCCTTCTTATCAAGTCCATAGTCAAATTTCCTGGTGTAGGACAAATTTTCACATCTGGTTGTTATATGCCTTCTCTCTCTCTCTCTCTCTCTCTCTCTCTCTCTCTCTCTCTCTCATTGAATCTAGTACCCTTTTTCTTTGTATGCCACTAAACTTATTGAGGAGACAGGGCTAGCTCTCCTGCAGGATGTTTTACCTTCTAAATGTATCTGGTTGCTCACATACTTAACTTGTTCCTGTATATCTTGTATTTCCTATTAACTAGAAGTTAAATCTTAAGGCCTGAGAGATTTAAGTTAAACATTTTTGGTTGGGCTATGTGATAGGTTATGTACTTTTTATTTTAACTCATCAAGAGACACTGTATCTGCAGAGAACAGACTGACAGCTGTCAGGGGGAGTGAGGGCTGAGTGAGATAGGTGAGGGTACTAAGCAAAGAAAAAAAAAAAGGGAGATTCATGGACACAGACAACAGTATGATGATTGCCAGAGGAAAGGGGGGTGGAGGGAGGTAGAAGTGGGGATAGGAGGATAAATGGTGATGGAAGGAGAACACACAATACAATATACAGATGTATTGTAGAATTGTATACCTGAAACGTATACTTTTATTAACCAATGTCACCGCAATAAATTCAATTTTTTTTAAAAAGAGACACAGTATCTAGATGAGTCACCATTAATGAGACTGAATTTGACCGCTGAATTAGGGTAATGACCATTTGATCCTTCACTGTAGCATTTCATCTTTCTCTTTGTGACTAGAAAACAATACATTTGGTGTTACTTTGCACAGTATGAATCTCTATGTCCCTATCAAACATATACCTTACTCTAATATTTGCCTAAATTAGTAATTTAATGAGGGCGCCCATAATTTTTTTATTTAAAAATTTTTTTCTACTTTATTAGCCACAATTTTTCTATAAAATAGGATTTTTTAACATATGAGGCTATTGGTTTGGTCATCTTAATTCTCACAACTCTGACTAGTGGGGAAGGGGACCTTTCAGGCTCATTCCTGTCCTGTGTCTTTTTGCTATGATACTACTTTTCTAAATTATGGAAACATTTAGACATAAAAGTATAGAGAAAAATGCAGTGAACCTCCAAGGTATCTTTCAGCTTCAGTAATTATCAATATATTTCTAATCATCTTTTATTTGACCTCTTCAACTTTTTTTGATTTCTGGATTATGATTCCATTGATATTTGAAAAGTTTTCTGTTATGGCAAGGCCCAGACCTGGAAGCATCCATTTCTCTAAGAAGCCCTGATTGCTTTGATTGAGGAATGGTATCAGATAAAATCTGGGCATAAAGGTTATTGAAAGTTTTTAACTTCGATTTTTCTTTACTTTCCCCTCATGTGCCTCATCACAATGGTAGCCTACTTTTTACAAGGAGGATTACTCTCACCGGAGTCATGGAGAATGGGCACTTCTCAAAGATGCAACAAAAAGCTTTATATTTCTATTTTAATTGGTCTACGTTTTAGGTATAGCTGACAAATGATTCAAATTTTGGCAGGTAAATGTTTTTAATAAAGGACCTTTTTCTGAAATAAACACCATTTATTATCAGTTTATCTGTACCACAATATAAGGAAATTCTCAATGTATAAATATATTACTTCTGAAGGTTTGCTTATGCCACACTGTATTTTCTTTTTTGTGTGTTTTTTTAGTATTCAACACATTTTCTCATACTAATAATGCAGATGATAAAATGTTATTGAATTCTAGCTCTTAAAACCTGTATGATTTCCAAGATTAAAGCCATATCTTTGCCTTCTTTTCCTCCTGATGCTCTGATGAAATAAAATGTATAGAAATAAGAAGTGAAGAAGCCAATAACAACAAATAGGAAGACTCCCCAAGAGTAATAATTGAACAGATTTCTGGATCTCTTTTCGAGTACAAGAAGGCACAAGTATATCCCTCATCTCACCTCCCATACCTCTCTCACCCCTGCACTTGGACTACAGATAGCTGGCATGAACCCAGGCAGAGCACCAGACAGATCTTTTTTTAGAGAAATTGTACTAAGGCTTCTTGAGTACAAGTTATGTCCCCAGAACAAAAGAAAAAGCCATCTTTATTCTGGCATTTACAGGGCCTGCTGGCTCCCCACCTACACATCCTAAAGGAACACTGTATACCTAGCCCACACAGAGGCCCCCTCAGGAGAGCCATTTCGCCAAAACAAAACAAAACAAAAAAAAACCCAGACCATCTTGACAGTAACAGAGAAAATTTATGTTGGCTAATGAGTCATTCAGGCCCAAATATGAATGAGTAACCAGAGATCACCAGGCATGTGAGGAAAACTAATGGCATGAAAGAGAGACTAAAATAATCAGAAAAATGCCACTGGAGAAAATAGAGGTAACCAGAGATAACTTTATAAAAGAGAAACTAATATACTCAAAGCTACAAGAAGATACATTGATTAAACAAGAATAAGAGGACACCAGTTTTCAGATTAAAAGGACACATCAAGTATTGAAATAGTGATGCACATGAGCCTGCACAATTCCTAGGATAAAAGATCCAGAGAAAAGTCATGTACAAAGTGACAAGTATCAGTCTGAAATCAAATCTCTCATCAGTAACCTTTAATGCTTTAAGACAGTAAAATATTGCCTACAACATTTGGAAAGAAAATACAGTACAGTGCAACCAGGGATTCTATATCCTGCCAAACTATTCATGAAAGGTGAGAGCAGAATAAAGTTGTTTTCAGACAGGCAAGGACTCAAAGTTAACTTTCTTGGAATTAAAAGTAGTAAATGGATTGCACATTCACCATCAACCTTCTTGTAAAACAGAAATTCATTGTGTATTTTTTCATTAAACATTTTCATTTTGGGCTTTTTGTTTTTTTTAATCTCATTGGTGCCAAAAGAGTTTATTGAGAGGAAAAGGGGATGGAGGATTGCAAACAATAAAATAAGTAGTTATGGATTTATACCACAGAATAAATGACAGAGCTACCATAGCAAACAGCAATGAGACCATTCCCTTTACTCTCAGCAGGCTGAAATATTCCATATATTGCACATAAATAACTCAAAATTTTTCATATTTCTCAATGACCCCAGCAACAAGCAACCTAGGACCGCTTACATATAATCACAACTGGCTGGTACACTATATGGCCAGCAGGGACAACAGCTTCAAATTCTTCTCCCATCATGACTGGAATGACATGATCTGGCTGATATTCAAAAGCATCATTCTGACCGCTGTGTTGAAAATAGACTTGGGGGTAGAATAGTAGAGCAAGGATAGAAGCACAGAGACCAGTTTGGACATCATTGCTGTATTCCACATGAAAAGTTACAGTGGCTCTGATTTGGTGGTAATAGTAGTAACAGAAAAGAGGTCAGATTCTGGGCATAATTTGAAGGTAGAGCCAATAGGATTTCCTGACTGATTGGATATGGGGTGAGCAACAAAGGAGTCAAGATTTATGGTCTGAGCAGTAAGAAATGAGGAACAGATTGAGGGAAAAGATTAGAAGTTAAGTTTTGGGTGTTATATTTCAGAAGTCTATTTGACCTCCAAGTAAAGATGTCAATTGTTGGATTGGAACTTAGATATATATGTCTGCAGTTCTGAAGAAGGACTGACCTGGAGATAGAATTTGGGGAGTATATGAATTGTATTTAAAGCTATGGGATTGGGTGAGATCTCCTAGAAGTGAGTACAGATAAAGAAGATGTTTGAGGACTGGGACCCTATGTCACTCCCAACATTTTAGTTTCAGGGTGATGAGAAGGAATGATTGAAGATGACTGAGGAGGAGCAGCCACTGGGGTGTAAGGAGAACCAAGACAGAATGGTGCCCTAGAAGCCAAGGAATCATTGACTGTTTTATACTGTGAAGAGGTCAAGTAGGATGAGCACTAAAAATTCACTGTTGGATTTGGCCACATGGATGTTGGCATTTACCTTAATAAGACCTGTTATGTGTTTAAACAGCTACTAAGATGTTGAGACAAAAATATGTATTAAGTTGTTTGGGCCCAACTACTTAATAAATGGAACTATTAGATATTTCTTTGGGCCTATAGGCTCTGTGAGAAAATTACTGTGGTACAAATGGAGCTACAAACAGAAAGTCTGAGAATCTCTGCTTTAGAGGCTTGTGCCAAGTGAGCATTTTAAGGGGAAAGCACCTCTTGCCTTGTCTTTATCATGCCAGAAACTTTGAGTTTGTAATTTTAAATCTGATTAGATTACATGCAATTAATAAAATTTCCTTAATGTGGTAATTCAGCATAAAAAATAAAGCCTTATCTTGTGAAATATCAGTAGTAATACATTTTTGCATGAATTTTTCTTCTTGATTCCATAGGTATGGTCTGAATATGCGTTGCTTGGCAGCTCGGGTCAACTATAAGACTTTGATTATCATCTGCGCACTCTTCACTTTGGTCACAGTACTTTTGTGGAATAAGTGTTCCAGCGACAAAGCGATCCAGTTTCCACGGCACCTGGGTAGTGGCTTCAGAGTGGATGGATTAGAAAAAAGAGCAGCAGCATCTGAGAGTAACAACTATGTGAACCATCTGGCCAAACAGTCCGAGGAGGCATTTCTTCAGGAACAGCAGAAAGCACCCCCGGTCGCTGGGGGCTTCAATAGCAATGGGGGAAGCAAGGTGTTAGGACTCAAATATGAAGAAATTGACTGTCTCATAAATGATGACCACACAATTAAAGGGAGACGAGAGGGGAATGAAATCTTTCTTCCATTCAGTTGGATAGAGAAATATTTTGATGTTTATGGAAAGGTAGTTCAGTATGATGGCTATGATAGGTTTGAATTCTCTCATAGCTATTCCAAAGTCTATGCACAAAGAGCTCCTTATCACCCTGATGGTGTGTTTATGTCCTTTGAAGGCTACAACGTGGAAGTCCGAGACAGAGTCAAGTGCATAAGTGGGGTAGAAGGTTGGTATCTCTGCTCCACTGCATTTTTCTATCCTGATTGTGTTGGGGAATAAGATACTATAGGTATTAATTATATAGCAAGTACATACATAATTTACCATCAAGAGACCTTTCATCACTCTGACTTAGCACGGAAGAACAATTTATTCTCAACCTAGGGCAACTTTCTAGATGGTGTGAGCTACAATAAGATCATACCTGATCAAATAGGATTATTCCGTCAATCTGCCTCAGAATCAAAAATTCTCACCAGTAAGGCCAAGGCACGGGATCTTCAGAAATTTTGTGTTAAAATATAGTTATTTTCCTATAAGAGGAGATGGGAAAGAACAGAGACCATTCAGTGGAGCCATCAATGTCCCAATTACAGTCTTATTACCAGACTAGAGGCCCAGTGCATGAAATTCGTGCACGGGGGTGGGGTCCCTTCAGCCTAGCCTGCACCCTCTCCAATCCAGGATCCCTCTCACAATCTGGGACCGCTGGCTCCTAACTGCTCACCTGCCTACCTTCCTGATCGCCCCTAACTGCCCCCCCCTGCCAGCCTGATCACCCCTAATTGCCTCTGCCTGCCGGCCTGATCACCCCTAACGTCCCCCCTGCCCCTGCCGCCAGCCTCGTCGCCCCCAACTTCCCACCCCCTGCCAGCCTAGTCTCCCCCAACTGCCCCCCTGCCGGCCTGGTCGCCCCACACAGCCTGCTGTTCGGTCATCCATCTGGTTGTTCTGTTGTGACAGCCCCTGGCTTTTTATATATTAGGATTAGCCAGGCATCATCTCTGGGTGGAGGTTTAAAGTCCTCATAACTAGACAATCCATAGATACCATGTTCTCTGAACTTATTCTGAACTCCTGTAATCTATTACATATTGTCTTTCAAATTTGGAGCAATGGAAATTCCTTATGATTATATTGGTGTCCAATTTGAATTTGTATTTCAAACCTAGGATTGATCAGAAAGCAAAATTGAATTTGACTTTTCATTTACTTATGATTTATTAACTTTAGAAATTTTCAGTTCTATTTACTAAACTTAGGGATTTTTTTTTTACCTTTTCCTTTTATGCTTAGAAAGTCATTTGCCACACCATAATCAGCTGTTCCTCTGTATTTTCTCTAATAGTTTTATGGTTTTTGTTTTTTTACATTTAACTTTTTTAATCCAGCTAAGTTGGTTAATGTTTTGGTAAATGGTAAAAGGTAAGGTCTGTCTTTAGACTTTTTTCCTAACATGTATTAAATAATCTCCTCTTTTCCCCACTGATTCATGATGCTAGCTTTGTCATTATACTAAAGTATTTTGGATACCAGAGTATGTTTCTGGCCTACTATTCCATTGATCAGTCTATCAGTTCTCATGCCAGTTGTATATTATAGTTATCAACCATCTTTAATGAGACGTATAAGCTTTCCTTTTATGAAGTGAAAATAATTCTGTTTGAATTTTAGAGAAAAAATATCTCCCCTTGGAGAAGGAATTCAGAAGTTAAAAAGCTTACTTGTAGCCCAGGTTTCTTCACCTCTGTGGCCCCTAGTTTCTTAAACTGTGTTGAAACTATATCAGAGCACATATAGTTTCATAGGTTCCCAGTTTCTGCTGGGACTAGAACTACATACAGATAGGACTTTATGTCTCAACACATACCCCATGGTGCAACAATACAATAGTCTGTGCAATGTGGTGTGATTGTATTTCCCATGTAGGGAATTACTAAAATAAATAAAATACGGACACCAAGCATGTATAACTTTTCCTTAGAACTTTACAGGAGGATAATCTATTAATGAATTATTTCAAGAATCTGTTTAAACATACCACTTTAATTTATTTTTAAAAATACTCCTTGTTCTCAAGAATTACCTTTTGACATGAAGGATATGAAAAAGCTTCGCAAGCTTGTTTATACTTTTAAGTTGCCTAATCTTAACTGGGTTCTTAAGTAAATGCTTTAACCATCAGATTATATACTTAGGAGACCAAATCTTGATATTGGAGGAGAGATGAGTATGTAATTAACTTGATTGTTAAGTATAAATGTTTAAGAAAATTTCAGGATTGACACTCTAGACTAAAACTATGATAACATTATCTACATGTATTTAAATTGTGCAAAACTTGAATGTTTGAAGCAGGATTATAAAATATAACATCTATAGCTATGAGCAGCAGTACCACTCATGAAAAGTCAGTTTAAAAGATAATCTACAACATTACATTACTGCCTGTCAACAAATAATGAATGCGAGTAAATGAATGTTTAATTTTGTTTTTCCTATCTGGTTAATTTGGGTACTATTTTTTAGTAAGTATGGAAACTATATGAGGAAGCTCAAATTTTGCTGATAACTTTATATCCCCAGAAGTGAAACAGTGAAGAGTGGTGTTCAAACAAACTTATAAATGTATGGACATGATTATTTTGTTTCTCTATGTTATAGGTGTACCTTTATCTACACAATGGGGACCTCAAGGCTATTTCTACCCGATCCAAATTGCACAGTATGGGTTAAGTCATTATAGCAAGAATCTAACTGAGAAACCTCCTCATATAGAAGTATATGAAACAGCAGAAGATAGAGACAAAGCCAACAAGCCCAATGACTGGACCGTGCCAAAGGGCTGCTTTGTGGCTAGTGTGGCTGATAAGTCCAGATTCACCAACGTTAAACAGTTCATTGCTCCAGGTAAGTGAGGTATTGTGTGACTGCTAATTTTATGTTGATTTATAGCATCTGATACTCTTTAAATTGTTTTTTTTAAAAACACACACATTAGCAAACCTTTCATGTTACGTATATAAAGAAACAAATGGTGTCACTAAAGTAAAATCCCTAAAAAGGAACAGCTAAAAAATTCAAGGTTATAGAAGGCATATTTTCTGGGTGAAGAGCCAAGCCCTAGATTGAATATTAAGATCCAGGTTACTGCGTGGTGTGCATCTCCTTCCAGGGATCTGTGTCCCACAAGAATGAAATTTTTTGTGTATTTCAGTACAATATTCTTTAATTTTTAAACTATTTTGCATTAAGGTAGAAGTTTTCCCTTATAGAAAGAACCAGCCTTTCCTTTGCATATTTTTACCAGTAGCTATTAAATTTTTTCAAGATAAGACAGCATTACCAACTAGGCCTGCTTCCCATATTGAATTTTGTTAATGTACTAAATTGTCTCAAATTTCACATAAAACCATTTCATTAATAAAATCATTTATAAAATCAAATTAACTTTATGCAACATTTTCCCTTTTACTAAGACAGTCTCATTAATTAGGATGTAATGCATTTTCCTCCACTAATCAATATCGATGAGAATTAATGAGTCCATTACTTAAAAAGACAATGAAATAATTTTAGTTAGCACCTCAGGCTTTACTTCTCTATGGGGAAATGTTGTCAAAAATAGAACTCATTCCTCCCTCCCACCAACCTTGCAGTCAGTAAATAGAAAGAGAAAAGGTTATAAGCCCTCTTCTGTATTCTCTCCTTGTCCTTTATTGATGACTGTGTAATTCACAGACCTTGAAAGCCACAATACAAACCTACTCATTCTGGATGGCCTTAAGTAATGGATTTATGAGTGCTTAATGCAGTACAAATAGTGGGTGACCTTTCGTTTTTATTCTGTGACTAGTACTTCTTTTCTCCTGTGGTATTCTGTGATATTCAGTACATAGAACATCTTTTCTTACTGTAAGACAGCAGGCTTAGCTGGGTGAGAAAGTATGTGGAAATGTTTAAGGATGTTTAGCTTGTGATACCTAAGAGGTAATTTATTGCAGCAGGAAATGCTTGGACAAAGCAAAAGGATATTTGGTTTGGGGTGCACCAAAGGGGCTTATTTTTGCACTAATTACAAAATGTTGTCTGGATGAGGGTGGCAAACAGCAGCCCTCATCTTGATCTCTTCAAGTGCTGGAAGGTTTCTAGAGCAATCTTTTGAACTCTATCCTATTTAGAGCAATAGATTTCATGGTCCACTTTTGGATGCCCTGGATAATACAAAGATAGGTCCCCTCATACGAAATGAGGAACCCTCACTTTAGCCCTTCTTTCTTCAGCCGGTAGCTGGAGATAAAACTACTTCCTGATGTGGTTTTAAGCATGTGAAAAAGAGAACTCTGTGTGTGACAGTACCTCTGCAAGTAGGACAAAAGCTACTCACAGTTGGAACTCCCTGTTGGTGGGAGTGTGCTAGCTGGGGATGGAGAGCTTGTTTTGATATCCTGGGTGTGCCTGGTGTTGCACTCAATACAAACGTTGGAGGGAGAGTGAGTGGAGTTACATGGGGGTTGTTGCTCAGAGCAGGAGAAAGAAATCCCAGAGGTGAGTCTGTTTATTAAGGCAGTAGTATAGGAGATGAGGCTTTTTAGAGGATATAGACCTCATGGGAGATAAATTCACAGAATCACTGTTGAGAAGAAATTGGGACTTGTACATAAAAGCATAGGTCTAGGTGAGATGAGGCTCTAGGGGACCAACGCCTGAATACTGTTGGCCTTTTATTTTTTATTTTTTGGCCTTGAATATTTTTGCCCTGAAGGGGACAAAATCATCTAGCAGAAAGAATTATTACATGCACCTGTAGCATATTTTTTCTTGTTTTATTTGCTGAATAATATTTTGTTCCTCTTCCTGATTTTAAGATGGAATGAATTAAAACTTTATACCTGTCCTGCTCTATTAAATTAGTTTTTCTTTCCCAAAGCACTCTCTTTATTTCATTTCCACGGTATCATTTTTCCTCTTTCTATAGCATTCTTTCTCAGGCTTCTTGTGAGCTTCTCTTCTTCTACCTGACCCTTATCTCTCAGTGGTCCTGGAGATTTTGAGTAAGGCCTCTTCTCATTCCACATAGTAAACCTGTTGATTAAATAAGTCATAACAGTTTGTGTACTATGTGAAAATACTGATTTAAGACTACTCTTAAATGTTTATTATTCTTTGTTGCCTAAGTACATGTAAACACATACTAAAAATAGACACTTGTAGAGACTCCTCAGAATAACTGCTCAGAGAGGAGGGGTCGTGGATTTCAAGCAATTAGGAAATTTTCTGTTACTAGATTTAAAGCACTATGGTTGCCACACCATAGTCAGTTCCATTTTCTACCATTCACATCCTTCTCAGTACATCTATGAAATGAAATTAAAAATTATCTCATAAAATTGTTGTGAAGATTATGGTTGTTGGTAGATTGACTTAAATTAGAGATTGTGACTTCTCTGTATGGCGGTGTTAGGTTTTAGGAAAGTTAGTAATGGTTTTTTTAAAAGGTTACATCCCATATCATCATTCATTGCTGAGTTCTTTGAACTAATCTGTTATATTGAGACATAAGGTGATTGACTAAACCATATCATTTCATTGGAATTTTATATATAAAGTGAAAATCAGAATATAATTCTGGAAGAAAAATGGGTACTTCGTTAGCTTCCTCCCATTTGGACTTCTAGAGATGGGCCATTGTTACCCACTTTGGTGAAAATGTATGTAATAGTTAATACTCTTGTCTGATTAATGAGGCATTACCCTAAGAATGAAAAAAATAAGTAGCACTCAAGATAGTCTGCTTTGCTGAATATAATTTAACCTTGAGTAATTCATAAGTCAACAGAATCCTGTAGTGGTTCGTGGATATACTGAGCATCAGATTCCATTTTACTATTGATGCAGAAAAATGCTAGGTAAGAGAGAGATTGCATGTTGACATTTTCCAGATTAAATGGACTTTTACTGTATTAGAAGTATACTTTTGAAATCACTTTTTAAAAATATCACTCAAAGCCTGCATAAGTCTATCAAGATGTTCTCATTCTTAATTCAGTTTCCATAATTGTCCATCAAATGAAGTAATTAAGAGCCTTGGATTAATTATATCCACATTGGTAAAGTCCACTGTTGGGAGAGTTAATGATCAATTCAACATGCTAATACTCACCGAACTAATCACAGTGTATACATTATGCACTGTCATCAGCTCACATTTCTAATTTTTGCTCCCAGTTAAAGATTTCCTCAAGGACTCCTCAAAGCAGATCTGATTCTATGGCTATATATATATGAGAAATAACTCTTTCACTGATTATTCTCATGAGAATGCTACTTCCAATATCATTTCTTTCTCACAGTCTTTGAACTTGGGTTCAAGAATCCTAGTTTCTAGTCCCTACTCCACTACTTAGCATTTGGTTTTAGGCAAACCTTTTGACCTTGCAAAGCCTTCATATCTTCATCTCTAAAATGGTAATTCCTGCTCAGTAGATAGTAATGCCAGCCTCAGTAGATTATTGTAAGGACCAAATGAGATAATACATGTGGATGTGTTTTGAATATTTAAGCTCTATAAAGATCAAGATATTTACATTTACTGGTATCCTTAATATTAAAAAATTTGTACGATATTTTCTGTTGTTTTTCTTGTTCTTGCTGCTGCTGCTGTCTGATTTAATGTGCTCAGTTTCTTTGCTTGGTAGATCTAGCCCAGCAGTACACAGAAAGTCATCTTTCTGGGAGCCAGCCATCATTGCACTGTAAATATGCAGGAGAAATTTCCTATTTGATAATATGCCAAATTAAATAGTTTTTACTATTTTTTTAATATTTTTTTTTTTATTTCAGAGAGAGGAAGGGAGAGGGTGAGAGATTTAGAAACATCAGTGATGAGAGAGGATCATCAAATGGCTGCCTCCTGCACACCCCACACGGGATCAAACCTGCAATCCAGGCATGTGCCCTGACCTGGACTCGAACTGTGACTTCCAGGTCCATTGGTTGATGCTCAACCACTGAGCAGCACCAGCGGGCCAAGCCACTATCTTTTTTAAATCCTTACAATTACTTTGCAGAGTAATATTATCTCTATTTAACATGTGAAGAAACTGAGACTCCAAGAGGTGTATTTATTGAACATCTCAAAGCTAGTAAGTGACAGAATAAGAGTTTATACAAGGCTGTTTTTTGTTTGTTTGTTTGTTTGTTTGTTTTAACTCCAAAGCCTGTGCTTCTCCCTCTACCTCCCTCAATCTCCCTCACTTTTTGTTGACTACATCATCCTATTCTTCCTTAATTACCAGAAATTTTATTCACAATTCCAGCAAATATCTGAAAACAACCTATCATTTTTAATATCAAATGAGATATTAGTAATTGAGAGCCAGACTAGACAACCTGGGTTCAGCTAGCTTTTGACTGTTTTTTTCTTTTTGCAGAATGGGTATACTGAAATAGTCACTGATTATTGATCGGCTGGTATTTGAAAGGCAGTTTGATCAACAATACCTTAGCCATTGCTCTTATGTTATGTAACCATCTAATGTTAACCACACAGGCCAAAAGATAAAAGCTTTAGCCTGGTGCTCACAGCCATCACGGACTCACCAATCCTATCATTTGTGGTTAATTCAGTAAAAATAACAATAACAATAATAATGATGACCTGACACAAAATATTGAAGCATTAATTTTGTATGGTCAGTGGTTGTCAAGGATGAATTATAGTTAACTTTTAAACACAAAGAGGTTGCATTCTAATCAGTCTTTGTTGGTATATTTTATTCCCTACAGAGACCAGTGAAGGTGTATCTTTGCAACTGGGGAACACAAAAGATTTTATTATTTCATTTGACCTCAAGTTCTTGACAAACGGAAGTGTGTCCGTGGTTCTAGAGACTACAGAAAAGAACCAGCTCTTCACTGTGCATTATGTCTCCAATACCCAGCTGATTGCTTTTAAAGAAAGAGACATATACTACGGCATTGGGCCCAGGACTTCGTGGAGCACGGTTACCAGGGACCTGGTCACTGACCTCAGGAAAGGAGTGGGTCTTTCCAACACAAAAGCTGTCAAGCCAACCAAAATCATGCCCAAGAAGGTGGTCAGGTTAATTGCAAAAGGGAAAGGATTCCTTGATAACATTACTATCTCTACCACAGCCCACATGGCTGCATTCTTCGCTGCCAGTGACTGGCTGGTAAGGAACCAAGATGAGAAAGGTGGCTGGCCAATCATGGTAACCCGGAAGTTAGGGGAAGGGTTCAAGTCTTTAGAGCCAGGGTGGTACTCTGCCATGGCCCAAGGGCAAGCCATTTCTACGTTAGTCAGGGCCTATCTATTAACAAAAGACCACATATTCCTCAATTCAGCTTTAAGGGCAACAGCCCCTTACAAGTTTCTATCAGAGCAGCATGGAGTTAAAGCTGTGTTTATGAATAAACATGACTGGTATGAAGAGTATCCAACCACACCTAGCTCTTTTGTTTTAAATGGCTTTATGTATTCTTTAATTGGGCTGTATGACTTAAAAGAAACTGCAGGAGAAAAACTCGGGAAAGAAGCGAGGTCCCTGTATGAGCATGGCATGGAATCCCTGAAAGCCATGCTCCCCTTGTACGACACTGGCTCAGGAACCATCTATGACCTCCGGCACTTCATGCTTGGCATCGCCCCCAACCTGGCCCGCTGGGACTATCACACCACCCACATCAATCAGCTGCAGCTCCTCAGCACCATTGATGAGTCCCCAATCTTCAAAGAATTCGTCAAGAGGTGGAAAAGCTACCTTAAAGGCAGCAGGGCAAAGCACAACTAGAGCTCACAACCAAAAGCCTATTTCAGTCTCTGCTGTACACAGAAACTACGGGCCCTGCCAGCAGCGCAGAGGCACGTGTGGAAAGGTCGGAGACTAGGTTTCTGTGGATGACATCAAAGTGATACATGATCCTTAAAACCAGTCTCCTGAGATAACGGCATTCCATGGGATGGGTGTTTAGAATTGTAGGTGGCATTCAGAGCAGGAAAGTGTTTAGTCAGGGGGCTGAACAGAAATGTGTAATCTTGCCTTGCTTATCACCCTGTACAGTTCCACAGGTAGCCCAGTCCCTCTTAGTTTGGGGAAATGAATGGTAAGTAGCTGTTACTGGCCAACTGGCTATCACTTACCTGAAAACTTAGTATGGGGTGCTTTTAAAATGTGATTATTTATGTTTATGTTGAAAGCAGACTTTAAAAAAAATAATGTGCTGTAATACAGTGAATATTTACCTGTAGCCTGAATAGTGGACTGTGTGCAACTTTTTTAAATGATGTGTGTGTTTTTTCTATAGATTAACTTCTTGGGGGCAAATGAGCATTTGTTGCTTTTGTTCAATTTGTTATATATGGAGAATATTTTGAATTTCTGGTTTTCTTGATGTGTAAATTAAAACACAGTCGGTGTTCAGGCTTCACAGTTATGTAATGTAAGCACAACTAAAATGAAACGTGTTGACTGCACAAGAAATTACAAAAATATTATGTTTTATGAAACTTGATCTACAATCAGTAAAGGTTTGATAATCAGACTATCCCTCCCCAATCTCCATTGTGATTGGTTTCTTTTGTTGTTATCTAGAATTTTCTATTTCAATTCAGACTACACACAAGAGTTTTTTCTATTTGGGGGGACATTTTTGGTTCATTATTTAGGAAATTTTATTATATATAAACCTAAATTTGGAAAGGAGCTAGTAATTCTAATAAGTCCACATCTTTAGGATTTTCCCCCTTAAGAAAAAATACTAGATTAGATATTACATACAAGAATCACAGAAGGGGTTTTTTCCTACTTAGATCATTCTTGGTCAACTTTTGAAATCATTGACTGCGCATCATTGTTTTTCCTTTGCAATTTTAATTTTAAATTATTTAAGCTCTTGGATAGAAGTGATGTTACTGCATTTATTGTATATGTAATCAGACTTTATTTGGCTTTTATATCTCACTATACCCTTATATGCCTATAGGTTTCTTACCCCACATACCCTGGGCAGTGTCTGCTGTAGGGCTTCAAGCATTAGGTCAGAACCAAAGGAGGTTGATTTTTCTGTCTTTTGTTTTAATGTCTGACAGTACACTAAATCAGTACTATAACTTAGACAGATTGGAATATGAGACCCCACACTTTCAGGGGTCACCACAAACAGTGCAGTTTATTGGTGACCTGTATTAAATGCACATCACAACTCTATTTTACCCACAACAAAACAGTTGTGGGTTATTAGTTTTCCCCATAGCTTTTGACCTTTGTAGTTCTTCTATATTAGATGTCTTAACAAGAACATCTGAATGCCTTCATTTTTAATTTCAGTGCTCAAAAATAAACGTTCTCCAATCCGGGAACCCTTTTTACTTCATTGTATTTCTTATTATATTAGAACAGTCCAGACTGCCTTGTGTTTGCATACTGGTACTTCAGATTAAGGGAATCAACAAAAACAATATGGTACTGCTTCTGTGACAAATATCAGTGCCTTAACAATGTGTCTGTCCTTTTCCACTGAAAAAGGAAAGGCATTTTGATCTAGAAATGGCATTGCTATTTCATTGCTGTTGGTTTCACACTGCCTTCCACATTGCAACAGCAACTGGATTTTTCTTGTGATCCCAGAATTTTCTAAGAGAGTGAGTTGAACCTATAGCAGCACCATCAGTACAAACTATTGGTTCTCAAACTTCACGATGTCTCAGAACCACCTGGGAACCCACTGAAATACAGATTCCAGATATTCAGTAAATCTGCCTGTGAACCATGGTAACCTGCATTTTTAACAAGCATTCAGGTGATTCTGATGCAGGTGATCTGGGGGCATACGTGGAGGAACACTGCCCAAGACCATCCATTGCACTTTTGTTCCTAAACACCTATGGAGTTTTCTAGGGTTTTTAATCATGAAAAATGTTTACTTACTCTGTGCTTAGAGAGAATGGGGAAGGTGTTTTGAAGTTTTATTTTGTTTCTTTAAATTTGTCTTTGTTTCAAGATTATGGGTATTAGTTTACACTTATCTTGAGTTAGCTTTGATGTTAAGTTAAATCTATTGCCACTTCAGTTTTGAAACCAGCCAAAAGTTTCAGATAAAGGTCAAGTTTGACCCGTTAGCAGTTACTGTACATAAAGGCTTCATCCAAAAACCATCCAGTGTATGTGAGCAAATACAAAAAATGACACTCAAGCACAACTCTCGAGATGTGGCAGTCCTTTTTCTTTGTCGCTGTACAAACTTCCACTGAAAGCTGCTATCCGCATCCTCCTTGTAATTGTTTTTCTTGTTTTTCCTCCATCGTACATGTGGGTTATATACCATGTGTTAAATATGCAATAAAGTGTTTACTGGATGCCCTTCTGAAGGGTAGTCCTTTGTAAAGCTGTACAGACTTTGCAGTTTAAGCACAATGTGCACATGTTAGTTTTATATACAGCAAAACTTGATTTTTTGCAGATGGAAAGGTATTTTGTTTCTATACAAAGTAAATGGATTGTGCTGAATGTAAAGCTGCTTTATAAAATTGTAAAATAAAGTTTTTATCCTAAAAGGAATGTACCTGGATATTTCTCTTTCATCTCTGATTATTCTAAGATTATTTTATCCCAGCAAGCAGATTTCTGACCATCATTTTCTGTTCAGCCTGTGACAACTAGTCAGGCAACAAATGCTCATTATAAGGTGTATTAGGCCCTTTAAGACAATATGGGGAGGAGAATATCACATGGGCCTTAACCAGGAGGGTTAGTCTATAGGGAGTACACAGTGTCCACAAATCAGTTTCAGAGAAAGAAAGAAAAAAGTTGAACTGTGTGGTCAGTCAAAAAAGGCGTTCTGGAGGAGATAGAGCCTAAGCAGGGCCTTCAGGCCCCGTACCAGGTGAAAGAAGAGGATCAAGTAACACGATCAAAACCAGAGTGCCATGCTGGCTGTGAGGATGCCCTTTCCAAGCTAAGTCAGCTGATAACTTTCTCTCTGATTTAGATTTATTGGAAAGTTGGCCCTTCCTATGTTTTCTGTCATTGTGCCTCCTGCAGAACAATAAGCATTACTTAATCCCTTCCTTCTTCTCAGAGAGTAATAAGTGATCTAGGCTCCCAAATACATACAAAACCATAGACTAGTCTGGCTTCATGTTATGTTTCAATGCACATTAGTTTTTTTGTTATGAACGCTGCATTTATATAATGGAATTCCAATTGATCACCAATCAGCTTTCTCCAGCTGATGGATGCACAGATTTTGACAGGCTGCTAATCCACATTCTTGGCCTCTTCCTTCTCTGTCATCCTCAGTGGGAAACAGTCATAAGGGGGCAAGTAGTTCTTGGTCTGGATGAGGTCTCAGGCTGTTCTTGCTTTGATTTTGCTCTTTGTAGATAAACGGTTAATATATTAGCCATTCTTCTGTAGCACCCTGAACGCCACTTATTTGTCTCCCCGTTGCCCTTGAGAGGGGACAGACCCTCCGTGCCACGGAGGACTTCCTCCAGTCTGTTGAGCTCTCCTTTCCTGAGAACGCCTTCTTCGTATCCGTGGGACTCTGGCGGCCACTGTGTGCTATGAGACCTGCCTCTTCTGGGCATGACAGTTAGACCGGAGTGAGTCCCTCACTCAGGGTGGGCCAGTGAGTCTCTTCCCCAGGGATCCGGAGTTGGAATGGATAACTGAAGAAGATACACAGTGAAAACGAAGGGAATCTTGGCAGTGCTCCAGGCCCTGGGCCCAGTGCATTTCAGAGGCCAGCAGCATTTCCTCTGGTTCCGTGAGATACACTGTCCCTTTAGGACATACTCCTCTGTGTGCTAAGTTGGCTGGATTTGATTTCTGTTGTTTATAATTAATGAACCCTAACTAATAACTGTCTCCATTATAGAGAAAAATATAATGTAAGTCCTGTATATTCCTCCAGTCTGGACCCACTGTATTTGCTAGGGCTGCCATAACAACATACCACAGACTGGGTGGCTTAAGCCACGGAAATTCATTTTCTCACCATTCCGGAGGCTGAAAGTCCAAAATCAAGGTGTCAACAGGTTTGGTTTCTTCAAGGCCTCTTTCCTTGGGTTGCAGATGGCCACCATCTTCCTGTGTCCTCTCTATGTTCTTTGTCCTAAACTCTTCTTAGAAGGACATCAGTCATACTGAAGTAGGGCCTCATTTTACCTTCATTACCTCGTAAAGGTCCTGTCTCTAAATATAGTCACAGTCTTAGATCGTAGGAGTTGGGGTTTCAACATGGATTTGGGGGGACACAATTCAGCCCATAAACCACTAGTCACTCTCAAGTACACAGAAACTTGTTGATAACCAGTTAAGGCCAAAAGTCAGAGATCTTTGGGGACCATTGGGTGGGCAGAGATCTAGACTTGGGACTCAGGCCCTAGCCGGTTTGGCTCAGTGGATAGAGTGTCGGCCTTTGGACCGAAGGGTCCCAGGTTCGATTCCAGCCAAGGGCACATACCTGGGTTTCGGGCTCAATCCCCAGTGGGGGGCGTGCAGGAGGCAGGCAATCAATGATTCTCATCAGTGATGTTTCTATCTCTCTCTCTCTCTTCCTTCCTCTCTGAAATCAATAAAGAAATATATTTTTAGAAAATAAAAAATAAACTTGGGACTCAGGAGCCAGGGCTCCCTGGCTCTGCCATTGTAGCATCAGGACCTTTCTCCACTCCATGGGCTTCCCTTGCCTCATCACACAGTCCAGCAGGAGAGAACTAATGGATCTTAATCTTTTCTTTATAAACTAACAAAAGGTAACCTTTAAACGTAAGCAGTGGTGTTAAAATTATATAAAAGCACCAACATTAGCCACTAGATTTTTATTCTTCCTACCATGTGCCATTTCCGTGAGCCCATGCTGAATATAGAACTTGAGGTGTTGAAAATGTAGAGGGATACAAAGCATAAAAATAGCAAGTTGTGAGATTTGTTTCATGACAATTTTTAAAGTCTCAAGTCTGCATTATTGTAACTTACAGACACTTAATAATAGAGGGATAAAAGATTGATTTTCATCATGCCAACTCATTAAGGATGTCAGGTTGAAAATGGATGTGAGTTTAGATGTTGCATTGGTGGTGAAATTGTGTGCTGCTCACTTTCTGATGAAACGAGATACATTTACCATCTGGTAGGCATGATTGGTAACTTGTGTGTGTGCGCGCTGCACTTCCTGAATGGTAAGCAGCAGCAACACCGTGTCATTCTGCTCATCCTTTTCCAGGAATAGACGGATTTTGTGAAATGACAGGACTGCAAAGCAAACCATTGAGGAGCAGTAGCAAAGAGATAGCAAAAGGGGCAGAAAAAGGCCCTGTGAAGGATCAGAAACAGAGCAGCCCAGGAACAATGGTAAACATAGTTTAGACTGGATATTACTAAGCAACCCCAAGCTCACTGCAGCTAAGGTTACCACCTGGACTTTGTGCTGTTCTCCTCAGCACCTAGTGAAATCACCGAGATAAGCATGGCCGTCCCCTTTCCGTTTAGAAAACCTAGTAAAGGGTGTTAATCCCTGGAGACTAGAGAAGGCAGTAAATCTGGGTGAGGTGGGGTGGGGAGCCTTGGCAAAAGGGCATGATTTTATTTTGATGCCTGTTATTCTCTCTCCTTTTCAACACCAGTGAAATTAAATCTGTGCAGTTCAATTGAATATAGAGTGGGCGGCCCCAAACTAATTCTCAAATCCCATCAACGGTGTGGCAAGGTAATCAGGGCGAGTGTATCTTCTCAACTCCTGCAGGTAACCCAGAGAGGCACTCGCTTCATCTGGAGATATCCACCACAAGATATCACCCGGCAACTTCCTATGAGCTTGAATAAATATTCAGAATTCTTAGTGTCTGGGTAGAGCACACTATGGTTCTGGATTGGGGCTGCTTTGTTCAGGAATAGGGAGAGGGAACAAGCGCCTTTGCAGGCGCTCCCCGAACTAAATCTCATTTACAACTCACGCCTCGAATCCAGACTCTGGAGGTAGAAAAGGAAACACTGTTTAAGTAACTTGCTCCAGGTCATGCAATTCTTTCCATTAAATACTTCTTGAGCACCAGTCATGTGCTACCTACGAGACAGAAAAGGTGAGAAGACCCCCTTCTTGCTCCAGTCACAGCCTGGAGCGCTCTTCCTCTGGGAGGCTTTGGGTAGCCTTCCCTTTCCAAAATCAAAGACCATGCAATGGCGTTATTACAGCAAAATGGCCGAGTGCCCACAGTCAAGCTCTTGCAAAAGGACTCCACATGAATTCTTTCTAATTTTGGAAATGTGATGTGAACTTTACAGATGGAAGAACAAACTTGGAGAAGTTAAACAACTTGCCAGAGGTCATTCAAGCCATGGTCTGGAAACCAGGTACATCTGACCCTAGATTCCATGTTCTTGACCCTCATCCCCGAGCAATCGCCATGATCCACCATCTCCTGACTCCACCCATGGGGTCCACACAGTGGTCTCAACCAGGGATGCAGATCTCAACCCGGGCACCTCCCACACCTGCCAGATGAGGAAATGAGCCCATTTCATCTGTGAACTCTACATCAGATCTGCTCAATTGGTTCTTGCTCCCCTAAACCATTAGAAGAGCCAAGAGCCTATGAACCAAGTGGTGATGGTTCGATTCTGGTCAAGGGCATATGCCCAGGTTGCAGGCTCGATCCCCAGTGGGAGGCGTGCGGAGGCAGCTGATCATTGATTCTCTCTTATCGTTCATGTTTCTATCTCTGTCCTCTCCCTTCCTCTCTGAAATCAATAAAAATATTTTGAAGAAGAAGGAGGAGGAGGAGGAGGAGGAGGAGGAGGAGGAGGAGGAGGAGGGAAGGAGGAGGAGGAGCCCAGAAACAGACAGGAAGTCCTTCAGTCATCAAGTCTCCTTGGTATGTGCCCCATTGCTTCAGCATCCCTGGACCATGTGTTTACATTTGGTTTTGGACAACCCAGCATCACAGCCCCTCTGCAGCCCCTCAACACTGTCAGCTATTGACTGTCTTCCCAAAAGACTTGCAAAACTATATATTGCCGGTAAAATAAAAGTTGTGTGTGCTGTGCATGTGCAAATG
>NW_005871637.1:323632-342276 GCF_000147115.1 Myotis lucifugus
CATAGCAAACAGCTACCAGGCACTCTGCCTGTCCGAGGGGCTACCATGCTGAGAAGGCTGCCCTACCCTCCATGAGTCTGCAAAGTAACAGCTTCCGGAGGCACATATTTTTATTTCTGGCTGTGGAAACAAGACATGTTTAAAATATTACCAATTCCAAACTCGAGTTGGAATGAATGAGATCCTAGAGACCTTTCGTTATTTTAGTTTGTCCTCAGCGTGGTCTTAGGGGACCCGTGGAGTGGGCACTTCCTGTCCATGGCGGAGCAGAGCCGTGGGTGTGTGGTGACTTGCAGGGTCCGTGTGCTGGTGGCCTTGCTGAGCTGAAGCCCTGCTCTCTGGACTTGAAGTGTGGCCCTCACATCCTGCATGGGAGTGGGGAAAGGACCCCCCCCCCCACCCCCGAGGGACCCGGGCAGGCTTGTCTCCTTCGCCCTAAGCTTAGCCTGAAAGAGGGGCTGGGAGCACGTCTCTCTTGGTTTCCGTTTCTCTTTGGTTACCAGTTCAGCCCTAACCCATCACATCAAAGCTCTCCTGACAGCGCAGGAGAAAGTGACCCAGAAAACCACCCAAAGGCCTGCCTACATGTTTCCCTGTCACCCTGTTTAAAGCTGGGTTTTTATCTAAAGAAAAGGCATGTTAAGTGGGGGGGGCGGGGGGGGGGGAGAGATACTCTACCTTGAGATGCCCATTACTTCATAAACTTTCGGGAAGATAGTTTTATTTTGTTCCCAAGGAAACCCAAGCTGAGTCTTACACGCTGGTGGCCCTCCGGCCTTCCATTTCCTGTAGCCGTGAGAGGGGCTGCATCGTGCAGGAGGGCCCACCCACTGTTGACCAGCTGTGCCAGGTGGAGCCAGTCACTTCACCTCTCCACACCTCAGCGACTCCAGCTGTGTGGTCTTGGGGTTGCAGGGCAGGAGTGGAAGTGGGGTGATCGTGGCAGGAGCCCCGTGAGAGGGGCAGTGGCCAGGACTGAGGTGAGGTGGTGAGATGTGGTCAGATTAAGGGTAGATGGCAGAGCTAATGCGCTGGCTGTGCAGGGGGAGGGAGAGCAAGGAATCCAGGGCAGCTCCCAGGTGTGGGTGGCAGAGGCTGAGGTGGGAAGGCTGGATGGTCTCACGGGAGTCTTCTGAAGACTGGGTCCCCTCCTGGGCCCAAGAGCAGTGCCTTTTCCAAAGGTATTTGAAGGGATGAGGAGAAAAGAGAAGTTAGAGTGTGTGTGTCACCCTTTACTCACCAAAGGGATTTCACTTCTGCCTCTGTAACCCTGTGTCCACGTAGCCAGCAGAGACACTGTTTTAGAATAAAAATCAGATGCTTAAAACTCTCCAACAGCTTCCCATGGCCCCTGCCTCGCCCTGGCCCGGCCCTCAGCCTGAGCCTCTCCTAGTCACTCACTGCGGTGGGACTTTGCACTGCCCTTCCCTCTGCCCGGCCGGACTCTGTTTGCTGACTTCACGAGGCTGGCTTCTCCTCACTCGGTCATCAGCCCCAATGTCAGCTCCGTGGTGAGGCCCTGGGCCACCAGCTACGGCAGCTCCAGGTGCCTGTGATCGCGGTGCCTGGCTTTCCACGTTTGCATGGTCTTTCTCCCCACAGAAGTGCACAGCCCTCCACCCCCACTCCCAGACTGAGGCCTCCTTGAGAGTAAGAGCTTGACTCTGGTCTCTGCCTCATTCCCAGCGCGGAGCACGGAGCACAGAGCCCCGCCCATAGAATGAGCTCAATGGATGGTGGGTGGGTGGGTGTTTCGTTAGTTAATTAATGAGAGCTTCCAAAGAAAGGGGGGCCTGCAGCTGGCTCTCTCCTCACAGCACTGGCAGTGCTTGACGCGCTCCAGCATCAGCCTGGGCTTTCGCCCCGAGCTTCCTGGAAATGAAGAATCCCGGCTCCATCCCAAACCTACCGAATCGGGGTCAGCGCTCTACCAACCCCTCAGGTACCGGGCGTGCTCATTGCCTTAAGGAGCGCTTCCTAGCACACTGATTCGCAGACTTGCCGGCACATTGGCATCCCCTGGGGGTGACAGGAGCCTGATGCCTGGGCCCCAGTCCCAGGTGATTCTCTCTGTCCTGGCGTGGGCTGACTGTGCCGCTGGTTATAATGTGCAGCCAAGGTGGAGAAATCACTCGTGTCTGGTGTTCCTTCCTGTTGGGAAACAGAGAGCAAAACTCAAGGACAGACAGGGTAAGGCTGGCATCACAAGGGGTGGAAGGAAGAGGGAAATGGGCGATTGCCTCCCTGCCGCCGGCTCAGTCTTCGCAGGCACTCATTGGCCCTATTGGTTATGTGTGCGCACCTTTCCCTTAGTTCCTAAGTTGCTCTGGGCTCGCTTTCCTCCTCTTCAAGGAGGTCTCTGAACCGAGGGCTGTGGCTCCTGGCATCACCCAGGGAGGGGGCTGAACCCCATCAGACAGGGACCTCGTGAAGGCTTCTCATTTTCTCCATCCTCCCCCCCACCCCCCACCCCCAAATAAGCCAGTGCCCCAGAGTTCTCAGCACGGAGTTCTCTGATGGGTCAGGGACAGGGTGAGCCCCAGACCGAGTGTGAATACACGTGCATGGGTGCGCTCACACACAGTGGGCACCCTGCCAAGCCCCTCGGGAATCCAGACCTCTGCCCACAGGTCCTGCAGTCAAAGTTTCAAGGAGGCTGGGTTTACAGAAAGCCAGGAGAAGTCGGGAAGATCCAGCCAGCTGCTGTCATTTCCAGGAGAGTCAGTGTCCACGCCAGAACCTCCCGGAAAAAAAGGCAGGGCTGTGCTTGGGTCTCAAAGAACAATTCCAATTCTCGGATGAAGAAAAGGGACTTGGGACCGAGGACAGGGCTCCCTGCCCCTTCCCACCCCCCCACCCCCACCCCTCGCTCCTCAAGCCCACCTCACAGCCCCCACCCCAAGGCTGTCCTCCACCTTTACCTCAACCCCAGCAAGCTATGACTCCAATCAAGATGCAGCCCTAGCCGGTTTGGCTCAGTGGATAGAGTGTCGGCCTGCAGACCAAAGGGTCCCGGGTTCGATTCCGGTCAAGGGCGCGTACCTTGGTTGCAGGCTCCTCTCAGGCCTGGACCCTGGTCAGCGTGCGTGCAGGAGGCAACCAATCCATGTGTGTCTCTCACATAGGTATTTCTCTCTGTCTTTTCCTCTCTCTTCCACTCTCTCTAAAAATCAATGGAAAATTATCCTCGGGTGAGGATTAAAAAATAATAATTTAATTAAATAAAAAAGAAATGGTGTCAGAAAAAGAAAATCTGTCAAAAAAAAATGAGAGTAAACTGTTTCCAACGGCTACACCTGGGTGTAAACAGAGTAGCAGTCCCTGGTAAGAGTGGTTTGCTGGGAGCGGCACAGGCAGGGGCCCTGGGGCCAGCGTGGAGAGGCCTGGGGGCCCACACTGCTGGCTCAGTGTGGCCCTGTGTTGTATCGTAAATCAGCGAGAGAGACAAGATGCCTTAATGAGCCAATTAATGAGGAGTCGTTTATTGCACGCGGCCCAGAGGGAGGTGTTTCTTCCAAATCTCTGAGCGAAGTCACACAGGGAGTTTTCCGTATTTATACCTTTTGAGCTTCTTTGTCTGCAGGTTTTACAAAGGGCTCTGTGAGTTATTGTTACAGTTTGTAATCTTGGATACATAAAGAACGAACATTTGGCATAAGAATATGGGAATTATTATCAGTATTAGTCCATTACGTTAGATGGCTAACTTGCCAGGTCAGACAGTTAAGGTTTTGTCTTTTTCTATTATTCAAACTAAAACAGTTATTTTCTAGAATAAGAGACTGTCTAAAAATGACAGAGTTTACAGAACAAGGGACTACCTAACCACAGCAGAGCATTTCAAACAGCAGCTTGATACAAGATGGAGGTCACTGCGCCTCGCTGGCTGACGGCGGCCGGCAGGCTGCAGTGCTCACCTCCCTCGCAGGCTCTGTCCTTCAAAGCGGCCTCTTAATGGCGGAGGAAATCATTAATTGACGGCTTTCTCTCTGGTTCACAAAGTCACTCCCTGTGCCCAGCAGCCTTACATCAATGCACCCAGCTCCGGTGACGCCCGGAGCCTGCCTGTGCTCTAAGCAGATCTCACAGTGCATTAAAATTTTTAATTACCAACGGAATTAAAATAGACCGAGAGGAAACGGTGAGCAGAACTCAGCCCGGGGTCTCTCCTTTGCTGATTGCACAAAATGTCTCCAGCGACCAGCCCCGACCCCTCCCTCTCGAGCTGGGCCTCTTTCAGGAGAGAGGGGAGACCTTTGGAGGGATAGCCAGGGACTCCCTCACCAGAAAAACGCTCAGAGAATCTTAGATACATTTCAGGCCTCCTGGTTCCTGCCCACAATTGTGGAGCTTCCTGGTGCCCTGAATTTTATCCCAAGATCTGGAGAAGGTCCAAGAAACCCAAGTGAAAAATCACTGTATTGTTTCATATTGAAAAATATAAACTCACCAGCCCGCCGCGAGCCCTGTCTGACTCGGGTGCCAACACCCACTCCCTACGCCGTGGCTCTCACCAGGGGAAATTTTGCCCCCAGGGGACACTGGTACCGTCTGCAGATGCTGACGGTCACCATTTGGGGGAAGAGGCTGCTGGCATCTAGTGGAGAGAGGCCAGAGAGATTGCTGGACACTCGACAGTGCACAGGACAGCCCACAACAGAGAACGGTGTGGCCAAAGGCCAGTGCCAAGATGGAGAGACCCTGGCGCCAGCGGCCCTGAATGAGCTCCTTGGGGGCAGGGCTATGTCCTGGGGAATGCCAAGCTCCTGGCGCCTGTGACACAGGCTCTGGCACACAGTAGGACCTCACTCGGGCCTGTTGATGAGGTGGGATGCCTACGGGGTGGTCCTAAAGGGAAAGATCCCATCTCAGCCCAAATGGCACACAGCTGAGTCCGAGGGCGACCATGCCCATTGGCTCTCCACACAGACAACTCGGCCACGCTGACAGCCATGAAGTGAGTTTGCTGAGAGGGGCTTCCTGAGTGCGGGGAGCCACTGGGGTTCTTTGTGCAGTTGGGCTCCTTAGGTTGCAGGCACAGGATACCCGCAGGGCTGCTTGCGAGGGGAACATTCACTGTGAAGAGAGATGTGGATGGAAACCCAGGCCTTGGGGAAAGCTGAGTGGCTGCAGGACGGCTGGGCTGGGAGCCATCCCTCTGGCACCTTCCATTAAGAAGATGGAGATCAAGCTACATCTCTTCTCTGGGTGCCGCCCACCCCACCCCCAGCTCCATCAAGCGGTCCTGCTTACCCTTGACCTGGGCTCCTACCAGGGCCAACTTACCTGTTAGCCAAAGGCCCTCCAAACTGTTTTAATCTAATTTCTTTTAAAATCAGAAGAACAAGCCCGGGCAGCGTGGCTCAGTGGTTGAGCATCGACCTATGAACCAGGAGGTCACGGTTCAATTCCCGGTCAGGGCACATGCCCGGGTTGCAGGCTCGATCCCCAGTGTGGGGAGTGCAGGGAGTAGCCAATCAGTGATTCACAGACATCACTGATGTTTCCAGCTCTCTCTCTCCATCTCCCTTCCTCTCTGAAATCAATAAAAATATATTTTTAAGTAAAATAAAATCAGAAGAACAACATAATATAATAATAATGATAAATATCAAATAATAACTCTAGACTGTATTATGTTCATCTTTATTCCAATGCAGTCACACTAGGTTTAATACTATATTTTTATAAAAAGAAGGGGCTACTCCCACAGGCACTGCCCATCTCCCCCTCCCTGCCCCTCTACTTCGCGACCTCAGGTGCAATGCCCACCGCCACCACTGCCCTTGGGTCTTAATGAAAATCCCACAGAGAATCCACTGGAGACATTTGAATACAAACATGCAACTAGGAAATTCGTTGACTTTGATGAATTTTCCTTGGGAAAAGGTTTTCCGGAATGGACTCCATTAAGTCAATTTAATCCCTTGATCAATTTTCTATAAAGCTCACTTAAGCTATTTCCAATTTTTTCGCTTTTTCATTTTGAGTTGACTGAAACTATTTTCATTGGGACCAAGTCTTTTTTTCACGTAAATTTTATATCAGAAATATGGTTCATAGCTCAAATTTTTGTCGATATCAGATTTCACTGATGATAGCTTCTGTCAGGGCAGCTTTTCTCTTGTAACCTTTACCGCTACCAAGTCCATTTTCTGGGGTCACATTTCATTCTAAATGTTGTCAAGAACATTTGATTCTTTCATGAATTCTAGTAGGTAGCCTAATTGAGCCATCTACTTTTGTTATGCATTGGATAAAAGACTTGAGAATTTATAACTATTTCTTAGCCTTCACCACAAGAAAACTGGGACCACACTTATGAGATGGAGAGAAAGGGTGATGCAAAGTAGAGAAGAGAGAAGTTCAGCAGCATTCCCAGGCGCTGAGGTCAGGATGTCCTGGGAAGGATGAAAATGTTCTTCCCCGTTCCAGTTGATCTTTTCCTGCTTTTATCTTATGTCATATGTCACTTCACCCCCTTGGGACAACTGTGGGTTGGAGGAAGCGTGTGGTATAAAATATGACGGCCTAGCCCTGGCCGGTGTGGCTCAGTTGGTTGGAGCTTTGTTCTATGCACCAAAAGGGTTTGATTCCCAGTCAGGGGCATATATCCGGGTTGTGGGTTTGATCCCCGGTTGGGCGTGTGTGAGAAGCAGCCAATAGATGTTTCTCTCTCTCTTCCTCTCTCTAAAATCAACATAAAAAAATATAGATACACACACACACACACACACACACACAGACACACACACGATAGCCTAGACCTGCCACTGAGCCGACAGCTGGGGCAAGCCATTGTCCTTTGAAGGGAGGTAAGGCGTGAAACCAGGGTCTTGGGCGATGGACAGGACAGTTTCCATCTGGACAGTTCTCTCTCCATGTCATGGAGCACTTCCACGTGCATTATTTCACATGATTTTTCAACAGCGCCTGAGGCAGGCAGTATCACCTTTGATTTATGGGTGATAAGGGATATTAGGTAAGTAAGGTGGGTCCTCTTGTTTCCCACCCAGGATCCCCATCATGCCTCGGGCCTGTGAAAAGGCGAGAGTGGCGTCCGCATCTCAGTCACAGGTGGCAGAGGCCTTGGGCCGGCTCCTCACACTCCGGGGGCCTGAACAGTACAAACGGACCCCTACCACGTGTCTCAACACTTCATGGTTATTACTCAGGCTCACATGCCCTTACACGAAAATGCTTTCTCCTTTTACCTTGACAAATAATTCCTTAATAATAACAAAACTGAAAAATAGTGTTTTTCATATGACTGAAAACTGGTATTTATTTATTTAAAAATATTTTTATTGATTTCAGAGAGAAAGGAGAGGGAGAGGGAGAGGGAGACATAGAAACATCAATGATGAGAGAGAATCATTGCTCAGCTGCCTCCTGCACGCCTCACACTGGGGATTGAGCCTGCAACCCGGGCATGTGCCCCTGACCAGAATCGAACCTGGGACCCTTCAGTCCACAGGCCGAAGCTCTATCCACTGAGCAAAACTGGCTAGGGCTGAAAACTGGTTTTTATATGGCTGAAAATTACTAAAACATCAAAGATGACAGCATTTGCCCAGCTGAGTGGCTGAGCATCAACCTATGAACCACGAGATCGAGGTTCGACTCCCGCTCAGGGCACATGCTGAGATTGCAGGCTCTATGCCCAGGAGGGGACATACAGGAGGCAGCCGATCATTATTCTCTCTCATCATTGATGTTTCTATCCCCCTCTCCCTCTCCTTTCCTCTCTGAAAAGAAAAGAAACAAATGACAGCATTTAATCGTTACTAGGTATGTCCGAGTGTTCTGTTAATGAGCTAGTGATGTTTGAAAGAATAATAAAATAAAAATACATAAATTATACAGTATTTATTTCATAAAATTTGCCTTTCTTTATTTCAACAAAATTACAAATCATGTTGTTATGATAAGGATTTTTACAAAAATGTTGTTCTATTGGCAGAAATGCCAAATTAGACCTTTTATTTTGAGGGGGGTTCTTAGACAGTTATGCTTTAAATTCTATGCGGAGAAACTTCAGTTTTCTGAAACAATAGGAACTGGAATTATTTATATATTCCTTACAGCAGTACTTAGATTCTGAAGTGAACCATAAATTTTGCATATCATGTTCAAACTCTATAATGGGCTTTTATATGATAAATTATTATTACAGGAAACATCACATAATATTCTAATTTCCCCACACAAATTTCTATCACCTACAGATTCCAGCCTCTCTTGAAGCAGTGTCTAGCTTGGTGCTACTCGGAATGCCAGTCCATGGAGCATTTGTTGCGGGTCTGTGATGAGAGAGGAGGCAGTGAAAGAAGGTGTCCCTGGGCACACCCTTCAATTCAGCTGGCTTTTTTCAAAACAAGACATTCTTGATGGAGAAAACAGTATGTTGATTAACATTCCTTAATCAGCAGGAAGAATTCATGTGGCATTTCTTAACTTCTTCCCGATTTTTCAACACTGAGATATAATAAAGAAAATCAAAAGTACCAGTGCTCATTTGTGTAAATCTCTCTTCAATTAAGATTTTGCCTTCATCTACAATGGCTGGAAAATAGTCTCTATAAACTGGACTATTTGAATGTGAATCTTCTTTATAGTCATGAGAGCATTTTGGTTGTGTTTCCTAATTTCCTTATATTCTATCGGTATATCACTTTGATAGCATATTTCATATGAAGGTTTGTTCTATTTATCTAAAAATTTCTCTAAACGTGAAAATAATGTTTCAGTCCTTTAAAAACTGGCAGCTAATTTAGATCTGTTTTTTTAAATAATAATTTTTCTAATATTATTGACAAGCAACAGTTTATACCAAATAATTATGAGCAGCACACATTTTAAAAATAATTTCATTTTCTGCCAGCACCATGACTTGCTCTTTGAGGATCTGCTGTTTCACTGAACTCTTCTAATCGTATTGTATCTTGTCCAAATTACTTCTGATTCCTTTTAAGAGCATTCGCTGGCCTTCCCATCAAGTGTCTCTGAGTGGTTGTAAGGTCAGATTTGATATGTGTTTCATCAAGATGTTCTATCTTGGGACAGATCCAGAACATAGCATATATAATTGCTGAATTGTCCAAAGAATGCCATTGCATTGGTGCAGTTGAAGCCACACCTCCTAGTATGGATTGAAACCATGAGCTGTACACAGCACAGGAAATGCTTCTTCATTTTTTATTAAAATTCTGGCTCATACACTTTTTTTCTTTATGATCACATTAGTGGCATCATCAGAGGTTTATCCTTCACAATTTTTTAAAAGCAATGCCTATAATTGAAAGCTGTTATTCAATTTTTCACTTTGATCAAAACCTATCTATAATAATAAAAGTGTAATATGCTAATTAGACCAGACATCCTTCCAGACAAAGCCAGGCTGCGAGGGCTGAGCCCCTTGCATGAATTTTGTGCATTGGGCCTCTAGTTCTTTTCATAAAAGGTAGAAAACCAATGAAAATACTCCCTTAATTTTGACTTTTTCTGTAGTTCAAAACTAATCCTATATAATAAAAGGCTAATATGAAAGTTGTCTCCTTGACTGGGAGTTTGACCCAGAGTTCAACCAGGGGGTGGGGCCAGCTGGCCAACTGCCCACAGCCCCTCCCCCCGGCCAGCCTGGCTTGATGGGCCACTATCGGAGCGGGCCAGCTGGACCCCACCCATGCACAAATTCGTGCACCAGGCCTCTAGTACAATAATATTAGTCATTCAATGTAGCTTTTGTCTCTGATACAATCTAATTAATCAGAGTAATATTTGTTTTTTTATTCAATTTCTTCTCTCACTTTTACCCTTCAAATTAATAATCTCATTTTGAATTCTATATCCTAATTATTTGTTTCACTTTTTAAAATTCCAGTTACATGTTTGCCTATTTTAGCATAAAATTTAAAGTCATTTCTACTAAACCTAAGCTTTATTATTTTGTTTTCTGTATATATAATGTCGTGAGTGCCTCTCCCAAATACAGCATTCTGTTTGGCAGGATACAGGGAATATCATTTTATCCTTTAAGAACATCCCATCAGTGTTCCTTATTGGTGTTTACTTATTTTTATTGAAAACTGTCCACAGTTGGCTGTCTAATCAGCTCCTTTTCCCGTTTTTAGTAATTGTATGTTTTTTGGGGGTACCGGTAAAATCTGCTCACTTGTTGGCACACCGGGGGGGAAGGCAGCCCCCAAACCCAGGGTTTTCTCTGTCTTCACACTAATGCCACAGCAGCTACTTCTGGCCCCGTCAGGCCTGAGGCCTGGGTCGTGCGCAGGTTAGGGACCAGACATGTGGCCACGGGTCCCAGCTGCTGCAGAGCAGGACCAAATCTGCGCTGCCTCTTGAGCCGGCACGAGGGCGCCACCTGCAGGGCAGCAGGGGCCCTTCCCGAGCAAGCCAGCTCACATGAGAGTAAGCACGGGGAGCATGAAGAGGCCTGGCTGGTTCCGGCCCACAGAGGACCTCGCGTGTTGAAGGAAGTTCAGACAAGTGCCACCAGGAGACCCACGCTGCTCTCCCCACCATTAGCTCACTTCTCCCTCTGGCAGAAGGAAAGTTCTCCCTAATGTCTCACTTCGATCCCTCGGACTGCAGAAGGGAGCCCTTTCACTACAAAGAAACAGAATAGGGCAAGACCACGCAGCCTTTAGCTGCTTCCTAGGGTTTCCAGAGATACAGCTCCGTGGGAATGCTGTCCCATTCAAGCCAAACCCGTCCCTCCACCCACAGCTCTCGGGCAGGCCTAGCTCCTTGCCTCGGACAGCTCCTCAGGCTGCAAATGTGTGTTTAGAATCCTGCTACCAGATCACACCTCCATAGCCCTCAGTCAACCCAGTGAGGCCAGGATTGCTGTTGCCTGTTTTCAGCTGAGGAAACTGAGGCCTGGGGAGATGGCATGACTTCTTCTAGAGAATCAGAGACAGGCCAGAAGCAAGGAGAGATCCGATCCCAAGCCCGGGCACTTCTCGCCAACTACTGTCTCCCCTCGTGGGAAAGGAGTGTGGTGTAAAGGTGAATTCCTCTGTCCATTCTGTGTGTGACTGGGGATGTGATCACGTGAGCATCCAGCCCCAGGGCGCACACACACGTGCTTTGCACAAGTGCATGAATGCCTGGGACAACTGGACTTCTATTTGCAAGACAAGAAGAAAAAAAACCTCTCACCTACCCCACATCTTATACAAAAATTAACCCCAAAATAGATCATAGTCTTAAATGTAAAATATTTGTGACTTCGGGTTCAGCAAAGAGTTCTTAGATACCAAAAGCATAATCTGTAAAAGAAAAAATCGATAATAAATTGGACTTCACCAATATTCAGAATGTATAAAGGAGTCGGCGAGAAGAAGTGACCCGGGGGCGCGATGGCGAGTGTCTGGGGCTGGGTGTCCTGTGCGGTGCTCCAGGAGGCCGAGCTCTCTTCCTCTGAACCGAGTGGTCAGACCAGCTCCAACCTCAGCATTTGCCCCAGGAATGTGTGGAATACAGCACATTCACCTGTCCCCCCGCCGCCATGCCAGTTCGAAGGCTGGGTCTCTCCGCTGGACTGTGAGAGCTGCCAGTGTTCTGCTCCTGGGCCCGCTTCCAGCTGCATGTTGAATCCTTCCTCTAGGATGCACCACTCCTGACCGCAGCCCTCACTCGCCACAGTCACCGGGCCGTGGACAGGTTGTTACTGACTGTTCAAAAGGGTGCGTTGCAGAAAGCTGCCAAGGCAGGCCTCTTGGCACTCTCGGCTTTCACCTTGGCTGGGCTTTGTTATTTCAACCATCTCGATGTGGGCATGTGCGAAGCTGCTGCCAGGCTGTGGAAGCTCTGACCTTTTTGACTTAATACCTTGAGAATTGACTGCACACCTCTTTGCCTCTACGCTGTCCTGCCATTCATCTCACAATGAGGAGGAAATGACAGAGAAGTCCACTGGCGAGATAAACCTCTTCCTCTGATCACCTGGCTAGTTTCAGAGTTTACTCTGTGAGGAGAAGGCTTGAGAGGAATTGTATCCAAGAAACTGTGAGACTGAGTTCCATGTTCTGGCGAGTGAATGAGGTGGTCTTCCAGCTTCTCACAGACTCACAGGTAACTGAACATTATACATGAGCTTTCGCAGTTTACTTTACCAAACATCAAAGGGAATTCAGCTTTGTTATGATCAATACCTGATCAAACATCTATACTTGCTCTGGGAATGATGGAAAAAGGGAAAAACTATTAATTCATGAGTAAAGACTGCAGACACTTAGGCAGTACTTAATGGTTAATTGCCCCCTTGGTTCAGTTGATACCAGTCACTGGTGGTTATATGTCTTTGGGAGACTTTAAAGTTAGGAAATGCTGATATTTCACATTATTAATTTCTAAATCCTGGGAAAAGAGCCTGAAGAACTTCTGAACATAGAGGAGTTCCAATCAGGGGGATATTACACATTCTAAACTGAGACACAATCCTCAAATGTGTTCATTTTACTTGTCCTGAAATAATGTCCACAAATATAAAACTTTAAGTAATAAATTGTTATTTTCCCACTGCAAGAATCTCTAATGTGAAATGTATTCTGTGAAAATAAAGTTTTTAAAAAAATAATAAAAAAAGAAATAACCCAATTTAAAATACACAAAAGAGTCGAAACCGGTTTGGCTCAGTGGATAGAGCGTCAGCCTGCGGACTGAAAGGTCCCAGGTTCGATTCCGATCAAGGGCATGTACCTGGGTTGCGGGCACATCCCCAGTGGGGAGTGTGCAGGAGGCAGCTGATTGATGTTTCTCTCTCATCGATGTTTCTGATTCTCTCTCTCCCTTCCTCTCTGTAAAAAATCAATAAAATATATTTTAAAAAAATAAAATAAAATACGCAAAAGATTTCAAACGATATTTCACCAAAGAAGAAATAAGGATGGCACAAGAAAGATGCCTGACATCATTCATCTGAGAGGGATGTAAATTAACACCACACGAAGGAACTCAACTACTCTAAGATACAGTATCCCCCCTTACATGCGGGGCATACGTCCCAGTACCCCCCGTGGATGCCTGAAACTTCAGATATACTGGACCATATACGTGCTGTATTGTTTTCTCCTATACATACATACATACCTATAATAAAGTTTAATTTATAAAGGAGGCACAATAAGAGATTAACAGCAACAACTAATAATAAAGTAGCACAATTATAACAATATACTGTAATAAAAATTATGTGAGTGCACTCTCTCTCCCTCTCTCTTTCTCTCTCTCTCTCTCTCTCTCTCTCTCTCTTTCTCTCTTCCTCTCTCTCTGTCTCTGTCTGATAACAGAGTTGGCTACTAAGTGGCTGCTGGGTGGGGAGCATGTGCTGCGTAGCAGGAAGGTGGGAGATTTCATCATGTTACTTTAAACGGTGCGTAGGTTAAAACTTTTGAATTGTCCATTTCTGGAATTTTCCATTTAATGTTTTCAAACTGAGGTTGACCATGGGTAACCAAAACCATAGAAAATGAAGCTACGGATAAGGGAAGGCTGCTATAAGAGTATAGTTAAATTATGGTACATTTCTACAAAAGTATATTATCCACCTTTCAAAATTATATTTTGTTCTTCAAAATAACATAAAAAATAATTATGGGACAAAATATTAAGTTAAAGAATTACGATATAAAGATATAAACAGTGTAACCTCAATTTGAAGGAAAATTGTGTGTGTGTGTGTGTGTGTGTGTGTGTGTGTGTGTGTTAAATACTTGTATTAAATAAAGAATGAAGCACATAAAAATATAATAGGACTCATTTCTGGGGGTGGTAGTTATATGAGATTTCAGTTTTCTTCCTTATACGTCTCAGAATTCTCCAAAATGTTTCCCAACATACGCATATGGCTCTTATAAATTGTCTAATTAAGTCGAGAGAGAAAAAAGTGGATGTAAGTCTGAGCCCCTAAGCCAGTGGTTCTCAACCTTCTGGCCCTTTAAATACAGTTCCTCATGTTGTGACCCAACCATAAAATTATTTTCGTTGCTACTTCATAACTGTAATGTTGTTACTGTTTTGAATCATAATGTAAATATCTGATATGCAGGATGGTCTTAGGCGACCCCTGTGAAAGGGTCGTTCGACCGCCAAAGGGGTCGCGACCCACAGGCTTAGGCTAAGCCAGCCGTGGGCAAACTACGGCCCGCGGCCGGATTCGGCCCGTTTGAAATGAATAAAACTAAAAAAAAAAAAGACCGTACCCTTTTATGTAATGATGTTTACTTTGAATTTATATTAGTTCACACAAACACTCCATCCATGCTTTTGTTCCGGCCCTCCGGCCCAGTTTAAGAACCCATTGTGGCCCTCGAGTCAAAAAGTTTGCCCACCCCTGGCCCTCCCTAAGTGTTCAGTTCTTTGCAGAGGAGACACCACCCAGCTCCTCCCTCAGCTCATCCAGAGGCCCCTCTTGGCTCTCTGCTCTCCAGCGCCTGACCTCCCTTCCTCCTGGCCACACCCCCTCCCCCAGCTTTGTCCTCACTCTCCCCTCTCCTCCAGCTGCTTCTTTTGTGTGGGTACTCCTGCTGACCCTCTCCATCCCCATGGATTTCACTCCCTCTGTGGCATCAGCAAGGAGCCCAGGACACCCACATCCCCATGTTCAGCTTCAACGGTTCCTGCAGGCTCCAAGCCCTTGCGCACTCACCATTCATTCAGCTGGTGTCGCTACGAATGATTGCCAGGCGCTGCTCTAGCAGCAAACAGCGAAGGTGCTGCTTCCACAGCCCTGATGCTCTAGCAGAGGGCTCAGGCCATGCACACGCAACAAATACATGGAACCGGTGACTGCAGAACCTGCGTGTTAACGAGATCCCCAGGACATTGAATGTACATTAAAGCTTGAGAACCGCTGCTCTACCCCAGCGGTTCTCCAAGTGTGGTCAGCAACCAGAGGCCTCGGCATCTCCTGGGAGCTTGTTAGAATGCAAATTCTCAACCCAGACCTACTGAACCCAAAAGTGTGTGTGGGAAGCCTGACCTCTGACCTGCCTGCCTTTCTCTTACAAGAACTCTTATGGCTGCAAAAAGTTCACTCTGATAACCCAGGATAATGGTCCTATTTCAAGATCCTTAACTTACTCACATCTGCAAAACCCTGTTCGCTGTGCAAGGCAACATTTTCATGGGATCCGGGATCAGGACGGGACACTCTTGAGCTTCCCACAGCATCGGTCACAGAGCCGGCGCTCAGTGAGGATCTCTCAAAAGGATGAATGAGTGAGCGGAGGAAGGAAGAAATCAGGAGCCCCATCAGCAGATGAGTGGATTAAAAAACTGTGGTGCTCTACACAATGGAATACTACGCCGCTGTAAAAAAGAAGGAACTTTTACCATTTGCAACAGCATGGATGGAACTGGAGAGCATTATGCTAAGGGAAATAAGCCAGTCGGAGAAAGATAAATATCACATGATCTCACTCATATGTGGGATATAATGATCAACATAATTTGATGAACAAGAATAGATCCAGAGATAAATGGCAGGGGAGGGGAGAGGTTAGATAGCAATCAAAGGACTTGTATGCATGCATATTAGCATAACCAATGGACACAGACACTGGGGCGGTGGGGATTTGCTCGGGGTGGGAATGGCTGGGTCAACTGGGGAAAAAGGAGACATATGTAAAACTTTAGACAATAATAATAATAATAATAATAATAATAATAATGAAATCAGGGGCCCTATGAAGCTTGCCCTTCCCCATCCTGTGAGCCCAGGCCCACCTGTGAGCTTCTGACCTGGTCCTGAGGCAGTGAGACCCCGCAATGCTCCTTGGCACAGGGGTCCTTCAATTCAAGTGGCCACGTGCCATGTGCACTGGGAAGGTGAGGCCCCAAATGGAGCCCGGCAGGTGGCGCTCCTCAAGCACAGGCCAGGCTGACTGATGATCTGAAGGTGGGCTGTGAGGGGAATACGGGGTGCCAGCTGGGCAAGCTTAGTGTCTGGGGTCACCAAGAGAACATGCACTTTGGGTTCAAGTCCTGACTCAGCCATTTGCCAAGGGCGTGAGCTTGAATTGGGCATTTAACCAGTGTGTGCCTCCTCCTCTTCAGTGAGTTCATCTGCAAGGGGAGGTGGGGGTTAGATAACATCAGCCTCGGCAGGGAGTAGAGAGAACTGGAGAGCAGGAATGCTGTCTGGCCCTGGGGCGGTGCATGAGGGCAGGGATGCTACTGCTGGCGAAGAGGTGCAAGGGGGAGCTGGAGCCAGTGGGCGGGTGCTGACTGGCTCTGGGTAGCCTGGGATTAGCCGTGGCCACCACCACACCCAGGCCTCTGGCCCCCAGCCCTGACAGTTCTGGGCACGAATGAGGCTTTAGGTCTTACATGGCCCTTTGTGTGATTTGCTGACTCCCTTTAGTCATTCATTACAGGGGAACTGAACCCTGAGATGGGAAGAGTCATAGGGCCTGTGGATCTGGGGGCCTCCCTGGGGACCCCAAGGTGGGGCAGGAAATGCTCAGAATCTGGGTGAAAATAACCTGGGCTCAGCATCTCCCCGCTTCCCTGACCCTTTACGCTCCAGTTTCCTTCTCAGCATCTCCCTGCTTCCCTGACCCTTTACGCTCCAGTTTCCTTCTCCGTAAGCAGGGATGGTGCACTCCATCCCGCCTCCCTTGGCCCTTGGTGCTGAGACTGCGCCCGGGATGTGAAGGGCAACATGGGTGTGGGCTGGGAGGATGGAGGGAACAGAGCATTCAAGTAATAAAAGGGGGCTCTGTCTGAGGTCTTCTGACCCGGATTCAATGGGAGCCTGAAAGGGGCTGTTTGTCCTTAGACTCGGGAATTTTATGATAAAGACATCAATGTCTGTAAGGATACCAGCTTGGGGCTAAATGAAATATTTACACAGTCTTCAACTACCTTCTCCCTCTCTTTAGCAACCCCCTGCCCATGCTGAAACCTTCAGTACGGACTTCAGAAGTACGAGTATTCTCAAACCCCGCTCTGGGTCAGAAAGGGACTCGATGGTGAGGAGGATTGTGACCACGGCTTTCAGCGGATTCCCAGCCGCTGCGGCTCTCACTGGGGCCAGGGCAGTCCACGGGGCCCCCTCAGATCTGTGTGTTGGAAGAAAGACAATGCACTTGGATCTTTGAAAGGCAAACTAAATAAACCGTGTAGGCTGATGGGACACGGACTGGACCCGAAGGATCCTTCTAGTAGACACTCGTCGGAAACCATCCTGAAAACAGTGACCCGAGAATGTTTGAGGAGGAAGAAGCCCAGCAGGGCAGATGGCAATCTAATGCAATTCAGCCTCTGGTTTATGGAGTGACCTCAGACGAACTGTTTGCCCTCTTAGGGTCTTACTTTTCCTGGAATAGCTAATAGATCGCACCTTCCTGTATTCTAATGTCTGAAATTGACCATAAGTTCTCCACAAATCATCCCATAAATGGACGATTTCTCAAAGGCTTGATCCTGTGAAAGCCTCAAGATTGGCTGGCTAATGTGAAAAGGCATCATATTTTGAACGTTAGCTATAGAATATATGTTGTGGTGAAGACATGTTCCAGGAAAAATTGTATATATATTTAATTTTTGGACTTTGACATGTATCCTCTGATTACTAAGAAAGGCAGTATAGCAGCGATTGAGAGCACAGACTTTAGACCAGTCCTGAGCAACTGCGTGACCTTGTACAAGTCACTGCCTCAGCTTTCCGGTCTGTGAAATGGGGCTAATGATAGGCATGGAGTGCGGTAAGCCTTGAGATACCGTGTCTGGCCTGTAGTAAGAGCCTGGTAAACACTGGTTATGATCATCACCTTAAATCCTCTTGTCAAAATGAAGGCTAGATGTTTGGTGTAGATCTGGACTTCTACGCCGTAAGCAGACCGGACCGGGCATGTCGTGATGGGCTGCGTGGGAGTCCGGAGCTGCCCTCCAGGCCAGGCCCGGAGAGAGCAGGCAGCACCTCTGCCTCCCACCGCGAACAGCTCCTGAGCTGGGTGTGGACAAAGAGCACAGCAAGGCTTCCTCTGGCCTTTCCTGAAAACACAACTTCAAAGGGGTCCACACCCAGACTTTAAGAAAGCCTGGGGCCCAGTGCCAGCCCCCTCTCCCTGGGGCCAGCCCTATTTCTAAAAGTGTCCTTGGCCACCCAGGCTGCCTCTGCGGAGGCTCTGGGTCACCCCTCCACCTGGGGGGGGGGGACCCAAAGGCAGAGGGGAGAAGGCCCTTGCCTTTGGCTGAGCCCCACTTGGGCACTGCCTGTGCTAGCTGGAGGCCTCCGCACCGTTCTTACCTAGTCAGTGTCCCCGTGTGACCCCGCAGATACTCTTATTAATGAAGAAAACAATGGGCAGGGCCCTCAAGGCTCTCAGCAGGGAGCTCTCCCTCTGCCACCCCTGCAAGGTGGGCGCCCTGAGCTCAGCGGGCTGCGGGGGGGGGGGGGGGGGGGAAACTTTAAAAAAAAGCCCCTCTTTTGGAGGGGACCTCAGGCCCTGACATTCGTGAAGAAAGGATTGCCCAATGGTACCTTAAGACACCTTGGGCTATCTGTTTTCTGTTTCTTAAAAGAGAACCTCCAGACTTTTGCACCAAAGGAAGTAATGGTTCCTTTTTCTCGGCAAAGATGAATGAATTACTGGGCGGTCCTGATGTAAAAATTC
>NW_005871637.1:343352-346781 GCF_000147115.1 Myotis lucifugus
TGCACAGCAGCATCAGCTGGGAACTTCAAAAGACCGTCCCACCTCAGAGAATCGAGTGATTGTGGCTGATGCTGACATCAGCCAGACCGAGACCACTGCATCGGGCGTTATATTTTCTTGTTAGAGCATTTGTGGGTGCAGGGGACAGCGACCCTTCTGAGGCTAGCAGAGGAAAAACAGAGGTTATTTGTGGGATAGCGATGATGTTGGGGCGGGGGGGGGGGGGAGGCGCTAAACCCCCTTCATAGTCTCTATGCAGGCCCTTTCCCCAGCCACCCAAATAAACCTTCCACCCAAATAAAACGACGCTTCTCTGCTAACATAGCTTCAAACCAGTCCCCTAGCTCTCCCCTTGCAAGCAGGGGGCTGCCCCAGCCCTAGCATAGAGGGTTGTGGCCACCTCTCCCAGCCTCAGTTGGAGCAGTAAACCCGGATGGAGCCACCCCAGAGGAGACAAGGCGGGGAGGACTTATGTGTTAAGTCAGGTTGGGTGCTAGAGGGCCAAGTCCTGTACTGAGTGGGGATTTCGGTCCCGTTTGTATTGTTCCTGTTGTCGTGAGAGGCATTTTGAACAAAGAGGACAGGCTGGGCCCTCCCAGGAGGAGCTGGCGAGCCCTGTGAGGAGTGGGGGCCGGTTAGGACAGTACGTTCTGATATGGTGCCCCCTGTCCCCTTAGAGCCAGGAGGGCAGAGGCAGAGGTGGGAGATTCTGAGTCATATGGGTGGGACGGGACTATTCTCCCAAAGAGGGTAGTTGAGTTGCACTGTAAAGGTGTCCAAAGGAGAGGTGAGCCCGGGCCGCGTGGCTCAGTGGCTGAGCATCGACCTATGAACCAGGAGATCGCAGTTCGGTTCCTGGTCAGGGCACATGCCTGGGTTGCAGGCTTGATTCCCAGTAGGGGGCGTGCAGGAGGCATCCGATCAATGATTCTCTTTCATCATTGAGGTTTCTCTCTCCCTCTCCCTTCCTCTCTCTGGAACCAGTAAAAGATATTAAAAACAGAAACAAAGGAGATGTGACCTTTGTGACTGGCCCCCTCCCCTCTTCCCGCCCTGACGGGTCCCTCTGACCATTTGCAGACCCCCTTTCATGGCCCATGCACCCCCTGCCATGAAGAGACAAGCAGAGCCCAACCCAACGTGGTCAGCTCCACACATGTTTACTGAGGCCCTTAAAGGAAACAACAGATCCCCAAATATTGCATCCGCTCAGCACTCAGCAGTTCGCGGCGCACTTCCAACTGCATCCTGCGGTCCCGTGATAACCCTGAAAGAAAAGACGTTATGACCCCCACTCCATAGATAAGAAACCAAGGGCCAGAGAAGAGAAACAACTGCTCGCAGTCGGTTCAGTGCAGGCTGCCCGACTCCTGGGGCTCTTTCCATGTCAACTCCCTGCCTTCCTGGCCTGTCGTCTGCTGCCTCACTGGGGAGTTTGGGGCCTGTACCTCTCGGGAACACCCCGCGCCCGTCTCTCCACAACTGGTGTGGCCTCCAAAATCCCCAGGCTCCCTCCCTTCCCTTTCTCCTGCTCTGCCCTCCCTGTGTGTTTACCATCCACAACGGCCTCTCCTTGTTCCATGTATTTCTCCAAAGTGTTCCTGTTTAACCATTCAGCTAGATTTAATCTCCCTCCGAGTACAGGTGGGTGTCTGTGGCACCTGCCAACCAGGTAGGTATTCAGCCAGGACATGCTGATAGGTTCACTGGTAATCCACTGACCACCTCCCTGTAGGTTGGAACCTCTTGATCTTCCCTCTTTCGTTTCCCAGGGTGCGCTCAAAGGGTCTGCGGTGGGCTGGAGCCTGGCGAGGCACCGTGCATCTGTGCACTTCGCTGGGGTGGGGGTGGGGGAGGGGTGGGGCGCATGCCGCCACTGTGCCTGCTGCTGCTGCCTCTGCAGGGTGGGGACGAGGCCAGCGCTAGGCTGTGGACATCTCAAGTCCTCTTCTCCCTCTGAAGTCCCTCACTGCCACGGGCATCCAAAGATGACACCAGAAAGCACACAACCTCTTGCCTTCCCCATTCAAAGAGTTCCATAACCAATATCTCAGTTAGCCCCCAAAACCCTTGGGAAGGCAAAGGGAGGATTATTTACGAGGGACTTGTCTGAGGCCACACTGAGTTCAGCATAAGCTGGGACCGAGAGCCACTCCCCGAAGGCCAGCCATTCTTGTCCAGCTCTGCTTTGCACTGGATGACTGCCTACCTGTTTGTGTGTCCTCACACAAACGTATTAAGTCTGAGCCTTGGCCAGTGTGCTCAGTGGTTAGAGCGCCAGCCGTTCAATTCCTGGTCAAGGGCATGTACCTGGGTTGCAGGTTCGATTCCAGGCCCCGGTCAGGGTGCATGTGGGAGGCAACCAATAGATGTGTCTCTCTCACATCGATGTTTCTCTCCCCGCCCCCCACTCTCCCCATCTTCCACTCTCTCTCTGAAAATCAACGGACAAAAATATCTTCAAGTGAGGATTTTTAAAAATTAAAAGAACTTATCAGGCTAATATAGACTGAGGGTGACACACACACCTTTACAAGATGTGCAGCCACAGAAAACCTTATAAAGCAAGATGCCCAATAACACAATTCAGGGTCCATTCAAAGGGCCTTAGAGATAATCCACTGCAACCCACTCACTTCAAATGCGGAAACTGAAGCCCGGGAAGGGATGAGACTTGCCCAAGGTCACAGCTCAATGGAGGCCTCTGGGCTCTAGGGATAGTGCTCCTTCCACTGTCTGTGCACTTAGCACACAAGGCAAAGCCGGGAGCAGAGGGGCTCTAAGAGCCTGAGGCAGCAACGGGTCTGACCCCCCACTTCAGTCTGAGCATGAGGCAGCAAGGGGGTCTGACCCCCACTTCAGTCCGGGACTTTTGTCCAAGGGGGGGATGCTCCAGACTTCCTCCGGGAGGTGCAGGGTGGGAGCAGGAAGTGGCTGCAACCTGTTCCTTGTGCACCTGGGAGCAGCCACAAAGTCTGGGTCCCAGAGACCAAACGTTCTTTGTCCTTTGTGTCCCTTCAGCTCTTATCTCTGTGTCCACTGAGTGGCAGAGGCCCAGGCCCAGCACCTTCCAGACCTGGGAAATGGAAACCTGGGGGGAAAGGTGAGGGGTGGGTGCAAAGCAATACCTCCCTCAACACCACCCCACCTCCAACAGGCTCCTTGGCCACTCGGGAGAGAGCCAGGTGTGGCTGACAACAGGGCCCGCACCGCCAGGAGCCTTCCTCCCACCTCCTACCCCCGTTCCGCCCCCCTGGCTCCAAAGGAAGGCGCGTGAGGTGTGGCTGCTTTACCCAGTTTAGTTTGGGTTTTTTTCCTTTCCCTGTACTCCACTTCATGCATTCTTTCTGAAGGGCATGCTAAGGGGTTTTGGCCTAGAATGAAGCCTCAGGCTCCCCACCCTGCGCCCCTGAGAAATGGGCGCAAAGG
>NW_005871637.1:347330-398534 GCF_000147115.1 Myotis lucifugus
AGCTCCGAGGGCGGGTCTGGGAAAGTTCACTCCGGACGGCTGTGCGCGGGGGGGCAGGGAAATGCAGCCGGTTCCCCGGCGCCCTCCGCCCGCCTCCGCCTCCCGCTGCGGGGAGCCCGGGGCCACGGGGAGCGGCCGCCGGGGGGCACTGGTCTCCGCGGAAATCGGCTGAGTTTTGCTCTCTCACTTTTCCCATCTCTCAGTCTTCCGAGCCCGCGATCCTCCCCGCACCACCCGCCCCCTGGAAAAGATCTTTGGATGGGACTGCAGAGCTGGCGATGGCTTGCAGCGGTTCTCAACCTGTGGGTCGCGACCCTTTGGCGGTCGAACGACCCTTTCACAGGGGTCGCCTAAGATCATCCTGCATATCAGATATTTACATTACGATCCATAACAGTAGCAACATTACAGCTATGAAGTAGCAACGAAAATAATTTTATGGTTGGGTCACAACATGAGGAACTGTATTTAAAGGGCCAGAAGGTTGAGAACCACTGGAACTTAAGGGATGTTTACATTTGTGCTTCCCGCCTCCTCTGGCCAGATACACGCTAGGACACGGGGCTGCGGCCGGGGTGGGGGTGAGGCGGCGGCCCTCGGCTCCAGGGGCCGTCGGGCGCTGTTGGAGGAGTGGGTGCCCAGGCAAGGGGAGCCTGGCCTCTGTGCTGTCTGTGGCTGGGCATCCTTGGCTCCCCCAGTACTTTCCAAGCCCAGGAGACGAGCGCAGAAAGGGTGGCCTGCGGCACTGCAGGGGCACAGACCTAGGGCGCAGTGGCCCTGGCTGATTTGAGCAGAATGGGCTTCCTCCAGCCGGGACTGTGAGGAGGGCTCAGCTCAGGGTAAGGATGGGGCTGAGAGGTGCTCCTTCCTGTGCAGAGCCAGAGAGAACAGGCTGGGGAGCTCAGTGGGTCAGAGAGGAGCTAACATGGACACATCTCTGATGTCATTTTATCCCCCAACACCAGTGCCCTGAGTAGGTCTTGTTCCACTGGCAGAGGAGGAAAAGGCTCCAAGAAGTTGAGCAGTGTGCTCATGAGAAGCGGTGGGCCTGGACCTCACACAGCCTTCTAGAGCCAGGTGGTTGCCTCTCAACATGTTTGCGGGGAGGGGGGGGGGCCTGACTCAGCAGGGGTTTGTTTCTTCTCCCTCTCCCCGAGGTCCCTCCCCTAGAAGGGGTTGGCCAGGAAAGGGCACCTCCAAGAAGAAATAGAATCTGGTCAGGAAGCTCCTCCAAGAGAGTCAGCTCCTTGTGAGCGGAGAGTTGCAGCAGGGTACCCGGAGCAAAGGTGCTCAGCGAGCACTGAATGAATGAACCTGAAGCAGCAGGGATTCGCTCCCAGCTGACGGCTCTCTGCCCTTGGCCAGCAGAGGGAAGGGCACCCTGAGAAGTTGGACCAGAAAGGGGCCACCACCACCATCACCAAAGGCTTTTGGCATCCTTGCCCACTTGAGGCACTTGGGCGTTTTTTAAACCAGGGAGCGCATCCACAACCCCATGTAGTTTTCCAGACAGACAGGCTTTCGCTTCGTGTCAGGCCAGGGAGAAGCAGAGGGAGGCGGTTCCATGCCCAGCTCGGCCTGCCCTGGGTTGGAGGCGGGGGACCCCTGTCCTACCCATGTCTTATCCATCCCTCCAGAACAGTGGTTTTCAACCTTCCTAATGCCGCGACCCTTTAATACAGTTCCTCATGTTGTGGTGACCCCCAATTTCATTGTTACAAATTGAACATAATTAAAGCATAGTGATTAATCACAAAAACAATATGTAATTATATATGTGTTTTCCGATGGTCTTAGGTGACCCCTGTGAAAGGGTCGTTCGACCCCCAAAGGGGTCGCGACCCACAGGTTGAGAACTGCTGCTCCAGAAGTCTTATTTGGAAACGTTAATCTCCATCGCCTCCTCCCTCTCCTTAGCACTCCCTGGGGCAACCGTGGATAGAGGGAGGAGAACTTGCTTTTGTGGGCCTTCATTTCCTCACCTATAAAATGATGGCACCACAATCTGCATGGTTTTATGGGAAAGAAAGTAGTCCAAAGGGCTCTGTAAGCTTCAGAGCAAACCATAGTGTCAGCCTGCCCTGCCCAGCTGGGCTGTAAATTCCTCTGGGAAGCCACCATGCATCTTGGAATCCATGAGGCTGACCTCATCCTGAGCACACAGTAGGTTTACAGGAAGTATTTACAGTCTCGACAGGGAGAGAAATTGCTGAAATTGGTGGGAAAAGGGGAGAGTTTTTAATCCTTTTTCCCCTTCCCATGTAAAGATGGGGACAGGCTACTGTATAAGAGGGTCCAGGAGGAGGGACAGGAGTGGAGTGAGAGGCCCTGGAGGTGGAAAAGGTCATTGTCTTGTTTATGCAAGGCCAGGGTCAAGTGGGGTGTTGATGGAGGACTCCAATGTCAGCTTTGGCCTGAAATCAGATCAGGACACCCATAGTTGGTCAGTTTGTTCCCTAGAGGAGGCCACTGAGAACATAGCTTGGATTTAAGCTCCTGAACCAACATGCCCTCCACCCCGCCCCCCCAAACCCACCCCACTCCCACTGTCCCTTCCCGGCTTCCTACTGCTGGTTCCTGGGTCTTAACAAGAGCTCTAGACCCACAACTTCTCAGCTGGAATCAGCCTTAGAGGCTATATCCCTACCCCCCTTCCCTGCTGTATTTTCCATAGTACTTGTCACCATCTAACAACCTGTATGTTCACTCTTATCTTGTTTATTGTCTGTCATCCCTGTTGGAATATCAGCCCTGTGAGGGCAGGGCTTTCTGTCTGTTTTACCACTGCTCTATCCCCAAGGATCAGAGCAGTGCCTGGTGTGTAGTGAGTGCTCGGTTAATGCATGTTGAATAAACGGTACCTGCAGCCTGCCCTTCCTCCTTGTACAGATGGGAGATTGAGGCCCAGAGATGAGGAGTGGCCTGTTGGAGGCAGCGCTGGAGCTTTTCCTGATGGGGCTGCAACTAATTCAAAGCTGGGTCTCTGTCCCCTGCACCAGGTTGCCGGGGGTGCTTCATGCCAGCTGCCTTCGGTCACCCAAGGGGCAGCTCCAGTGCTGAACAGACAGCCACCCCCACAGGGTGGTTTGAGAGCCAGGGAAGAGTGCTCCAGGTCAGACCCATCTGAAAAGAAACCTCCCAATACTGCCCCGAAGGTGGCCATTCCTCTGTCAGTGGTGAAAATTGCGCCCTCTCCAGGCCACCTGTGAAAGTTCCCCAGCGCGGGGAGAATCCAGGAGGACCAAAGCCAGGTCCCCGCAGCCCTGGGGAGGAGGGCGGAGCTTCAGATCACCTGGGCCAGGGATGGCAAACCTGTCTGAGATGTGGGCCAGGAAGAGGGAGGACATTATTCTGCCCAAGGCCCTGGGAAGGCTCGGGGCGCTGAGGTCCCACTTAGGAATCTGATTAGGGTGGTTCCCTGGGGGGCCCAGGAGCTTGAATTTTGGAGACACTGTGTGTAGAGACAAGCAGGATGGAGAAGCTCCAGTGTGGGGTGTGGAGGTGGAAATCCAAGAACTATGGTTGGATAGAAGCTGGGACTTTCTATGGGATAGAGAATATGGAAGGGGGGAAGGAGAGGGAGGGATATATCTGTAATACTATCAACAATAAAAAATATATTTAAAAAAGAAAAAAAAAGAAAAGAAAATATGGGAGACACATCTACACACACCAAGCAACTTCATCCTCCCTCCCCCCTCATTCTTCCAGCTGCCATTGTTTCGGCAAAGGAATATGATCTGTTCTGAGTCAAAGCTCTGAGCCGCGTAGAACTGATCGGAGGGGAAGTCACTGGGGGCAAGGAGACTGCCGGAGGGCCTATTGCAGGAGCACAGGTGGGAGATGCGTTCCCTGGAGGTACCTCTCCTCCTCCACTCCCGGGAAGTACTACTGCCTTTTTAGTAATAGTAATAAACAATCAATAACTGTTAGCTTTGTGGCAGGCCCTGTTCTAAGCACTTTACATGTATTAGTTAATCCTTGCAGTTACCACCAGGTTGAAACGATATCATTTACAGATGGGGAACCTGAGCCTCAGAAAGGTGACCTAACTTTGCCCAAGATGACACTTGGGCAGGGACAGGGGGCGCCAGAACGAGCCCGGACAGTCTGGCTCCAGACCCTGCAGCCTTAGCCTCCGCGCCATGCTGCCTCAATCAACCAGATTGGCCACAGCTGGAACGGAGAGCCTGGAGGCCAGGGTAGTCGGCACACCCCTCACCGCGGAAGCAGCGCCTGTGCAAGCGCACACGTTAGGTCCATGGGGGCGTTGGCTTTCCCCGAGCCCTGCTGTCCCCCAAATCCTCTTCCATTGGTATGTGGTTTGCCAAATTAAGAGTTGGAATGCACCTGAGACTTTATTTTAGGGAAGAGATTCCAGAAGTTGGGCCTTGAGGATTTATAAGAGTTTACCTGCTTGTTGGAAAAATTGGAGAGGAAGGGGCCTGGGCAGGTGGAGAGAGCAATAATCATTCTTAGTCTGAAGGAATGAATTCGTAGTGCATCTGAAGCCCCTGTAGGGACCCCCACCCAACCCTCATTGTCTCCCCCACCAACCACTCTCTGTGGGCTCCCTGGCCCTGGAGAGAGTGAGGCCTTGACCTGAGACATAGCTCATGCATTTCTGTCCTCTGACCTCTTTATCACCGCCATCGCTACAAGTCTGGTGGCTTTTAGCAATAGTGGATGGAAAAGTACTCCTGCTGTGATATGATGTGAGTCAGTCCTTCACAAATGATGGGGTTGCACCATCAGTTCTGCTGCCTGGACCTGTGCCCTAGTGTTTGGCCCATGGTTGGAGACATGGTGTTGGCTCCTGGGGGAAGAACAAGGGTGACTCGAGATGTTATTTTGAAATTACACAGATGGCAGTGAGGAGCCGACAGGTATGAGAGATGCAGTCATTTTTGGCATCTGGGGAAAAAGACAGTGTCCCCCAAAGCAGTAATCGAAGGTGCAACTCCCACCCATGCCCTGTTCTCTGAGTCAGAGTTTACCCCATAGAGTCGTGCTGGCTTCTGGCCTTGACGCCAGGCTGGGATCACCCCCAGCATGTTCTGTCGGGACTTGGGTGGCAAATTCCACCTAAGCCTCAAACGGGCATTTTGCCTGGACACACCATAGCCCCTTAAGACATTCTTTCCTCTGGTTGTTTGGGATCCCCATGGCCAGGCTGACCCCGGCGGGGTTCGTGTGGAGCCTGCCAGAGGCACAGAGCCCAGCCATCATGGGCTTCTGGACTCCATGCTCCCAGAGTCAGCCGCGCCGCCCGCTTGCCACCGGCCGCGGAGTTGGTCACTGCACTCCTGGGAGCTGAAGGCTGGTGTGGCCGGTGTGGCTGGTGGGGGGTCCTGGATTCTGTTCTGACACTAACTCACAGTTGACTTTGGCTTTGTCCCATCTTGGGCCTCTGTTTTCTCATCTGTGAAAGAGACGGCGTGGCTTAGATCAGGGACTGTTGACGTGGTAGCCTGGATACTTCTTTGCTGTGGGGCTGTCCTGAGCACTGTGGGGTGTTGAGCAGCATCCCTGCCTCTACCCACCAGATGTCAGTAGCACCACCTCTCGCTTCCTTCGTTACAACCAAACATGTCTCCAGACAGTGCCAGTCACCCTCTGGGGCGAAATGGCCTCTGGTTGAGACGCACTGGGCCGGATGCCCTCTGAGTACCCTCCCTCCGAGGATCGCTCTCAGGACCCAGAGGCAGTTTCCTCTCCCAGCTCCGATTGTCCATGTGGGCCGGGTGGGAATCTGGGTGGGGGCTCCAAGGGCTTGCAGGGCAGGATGTGAGAAAGGGGAAGGCTCTGGGCCTGCTGAGCCTCCTGCTGAGAGCCACGGCCAAGTTCTCTTTGCTTTCCAGACCTTGGGTTACATAAGAAAGTGGGGGCAGGGGCAGCAGGCCTGTGGTCGGCCCCCACACTAAGGTCAGCAGCCTTCTAGCCAGTGACTAAGCATCTCTCCCTGCTCAAAGGACTCGGCTTCTCCACGGTCCCCTCTTGGGGACACAGGAAGTGAATCAGCCCGTCATCTGCACAGACAGGGAGAGGGCAGAGCGTGGTGATGTGACACACATGGCCCAGCACGCCTGCCCCGACCTGGCCCTGGCTTTATTTTATTTGTTCCTCCCGAGTTAGCTGTTTATTATCTTTCTCCATGGAAGCCCCTTCTGACCAAGTTGCTTAATGAAAGAGGGGAGGTTTATCTTCTCCAGGGGTGGGAGGGCTTTGTCGATGAATCTTGGAAGTAAATCACTGTTCTAGGGACAACAGGCTGTGAGATTTGGGGTAGTGTTAACCCAAAATGATTGATTTGGGTTATTTGTTCTTCTCGTCCTCATTGGAGGACTGTAGGCTGCTCTAGACTGTGGCCTAGATGCTGGGGCAGGAGCAGTGAGGCAGACCTAGTTCCTGCCTGCAGAAACCTTCAGTCTGGGCGGACAGGGTGTCAGTCCGTAATTGCCATGTGCAAAGGATGTGTGCTAAGGATGTGTGCGAGCCTACGCAGAGGAGGGCCGGTCAGCCCCACCCAGCGGGTGTTGTAGGGAATTGGGGATTGGCGGACAGGTATAGAGGTACTCAACACAAATAAGTGGGTTTGGGTTTTGTTTTTGCCTTTTTTTATTGCGGTAAAATGTACATATGACATAAAATTTACTATTTTTATCATTTTAAAGTACACACTTCAGTGTCTTTAAGTACATTCACATCATTGTACAACCATCACCACCACCCAACTGTGGAACTCTTTTCACTTCCTAAAACTCTAACACTAACTCCCCATCCCCTCCTCCCCCAGCCCCTGGCAACCACCATTCTTCTTCCTGTCTCCATGGATTTGACTACTCTAGGTAGCGCATGTAAGTAGAATCATACAACATGTGACCTTTTGTGTCTGGCTTCTTTCACTTACCATCATGTTTTAAGGTTCATCTGTGTTGTAGCATGCCTCAGCATGCCCTTCCTTTTTAAGGCTGGATAATATTCCATCATCTGGTTAGACACATTTTGTTCATTCATTCATCTGTGATGGACACTTGGGTTGCTTCCACCTTCCGGCTGTTGTGAGTAGTGCTGCTGTGAACATTGGTGTGCAACTCTCTATTTTGAGTTCCTGCTTTCAGTTCTTGGAGGCATATACCCAGCCGTAGAAACACTAGATCCTATGGCAATTTATGTTTCATTTTTTGAGGAACTGCCATACTGTTGAGGAAGAAGTGTTTGGACTAGATTTTAAGAATGAACATGAGATCTCCAGTTATCTAAACAGAGGAAGGGGAAGGTAAGAGAAAGGAGAGAGGAGTTAAGACAGGGGGAAGCAAGGGGAGAGGGGAGGGGAGGGCATGAAGCTAGTGGCACAGTGGATTTTGTGCTTGGGACTGAAGCAGGGGTGTGACTGGTGACAAGGCCATGGCAGGGTAGAGTATGACGGGTCTTGGACCAGGCTAGGGAGCTTGGCCTCCACACTGTAGGCAGTGAGAAGCATTGGAGGGTTTTGTTTTGTTTTTATCAGGAAGTGATACATGCCATTTGTCACCTTAGAAGGTCATAGGTGGGCATGATGTCCCAGGTAGACTGGGAGGGAAAGAGACTTAAAGCAAGAACAACCAAGTGGGAGAAAACTGGGTAACACTGAAGCTACATCGTTGGGTGGGTGGAGGGAGCAGGTCTGAAGGATGGATGTGCCACACAAGGGTGCGCAGGTTTCTGGTTTGGAGGCTGGGTGTATGTTGGGTAAGCTAACAGGAAGAGCGGCCGGTGTGACAAGATGACAAGGCAATAGCTTGGGCCCTGTTGGTTTGGAGGGGCCCCTGGAGTCACCTGGGTGGAGATGAGGGTTTGAGGGGTGTCCAGAGCTGTGCAGAGCTAGGAGCTGCAGTGCAGGGAGAGCAGCTGGTCAAGGGCAAGGGACAGGACTGCTGTTGGACGGCATAGAGGACCCAGCGGAGTTGGAGGGTAGGATCCGGGGTGGCGTCTGCGCAGGACGGGTCAGTCCCTGCCATGAGCATCTCATGTACCTTTTCACTGCCAAGTTCAAGGTTCTGTGCTGGAGGGTGGTCATTGGGGGTGGAGATAGATAAACAGGAGCCAGTGACGTTAATTCACTTATTCACCCCATAAAGCTTAGAAAATGGAACTTGGCCAACGCCTTTGCACAGTTAAATATTTAATCACGACTGTGATTGGTGATATGCAAGAGAAATAGAGCGTGTTGTAAAAGTGTGTCATGGGGACGTGATTTAGTCTGGGCAGGGTTTCTCACTCTGCACTGTGGACATGTTGGGCCAGGTACTCCTTTGCTGTGGGGCTGCCCTGTGCATTGTAGGATGTTTAGCAGCATCCCTGGCTTCTACCCACTAGATGCTAGTAGCCATACACCCCCCACCCCAGCTATGCAACAAAAAATGTCTCCAGACGTTGTCAAATGTCCCGGGGGAGGTGGGGAGGGGGAGGGCAAAGTCAACCTTAATTGAGATTTATGGTCTAAAAGGTCAGGAAAGGTTTCTTGAGGAAATGATGTTAATCTGAGTTTTAGAAGACAGATAAGCATTAAGATAAAGCAGGTACGAACCTGGCTGGTGTGGCTCAGTTGGTTGGACATCATCTTGTGCACCGGAACGTTGCCGTTCGATACCTGGCCAGGCCACATGGCCAGGTTTCAGGCTCAATTCCCAGTGGGGGGCATGCAGTAGGCAGCCAGTTGATGTTTCTCTCTCTCTCTCTCTCTCTCTCACCCCCCCCCTTTCTCTCTGAAAACCAATACAAATAATTTTTTTTTAAAGATAAAGCAGGTATGGAGAGTGGAGGAGAGGGTTCATATGTGTGCAAAGGCCCTGCGATAGGAAAAAGCCTGAGGAAGACCAGTGAGGAGGGTGGTGGAGCCAATGAAGAGACACCCAGTAGGTGAGCAGTGGTGGAAGGGGAAGAGTGGATGAACTAGGGACACTCACCAAGGATCACAGGCAGGGAGGCCTCCCAGGGGTGGAGGATGAAACGGGCTGGAAGCTGGCGAGTTACATTTCAATTATGTTGGGTTGGAGGTCCCCGGGAGACACCCAGGTGGAGCCCTGAGATGAGAAGCGAGGTCTGGCTGGAGATGTGGATTTGGGAGTTACATGCACGTAGAAGGTGAGTGAAGCCCTGGAGGGGGTGAGCCAGGGAGTGTGTGAGGGCCATGAAGAGCAGAGCAGAGAGAGGCCTAGGCGTGAGCTCCAGGAGGGCCCGCATTGAGAGAGTGAGGAGGAGCCTGCAGAGACTGGAATAGTTCCCAGAGAAGGAGCAGAGGAACCCAGATGTGTGGTACCCTGAAAGAGTGTCCAAGGAGCAGGGCCTGGGCCTGTGACGTCTCTGGAGCTACAGCAAGTAAGATAGGACTGGGAAGCAGCCACTGGACTTAGAGACCAGTAAACGCCATGGGAGAAGTCAGCCGGAGGTAGCTGAGGGATGGGGCAGGAGGGAAGCTGGATGCCAGAAAGGGAAGTGGGTTAGGGAAGGTTTTGTTTTGCTTTTTTAATCTTGCATGTTCTACACACACACACACACACACACACACACCCTTTTTTTCCTTAGAAAATAAATGTACAAGGTTCAGAATTCAAAAAATGAGATTTCAGTATGAAAAGTATTCACCCCCATTTCCTTTGGCCTCCCAATCCCCTCTCCCCACCGTTGAGGCAACTTCACCAGTTTCTTACAGATTCTTCCAGAGATACTTCATGCATGAACCAGTAAACACATCTGTAGAGTCTTTCCCCGCTATTGGTAGCACACTGCATGCATCTTCTGCCCTTGATTCATTCTTTTCCCAGTTGTTTCCAGAGCAGTACATAGTGTCTTCATTCTTGTTTACAGCTACCTAATATTCCACCACTACCTGATGTCATATAAGTTAACCCCTCTCCTGTTTTTTGGACACCACGAACAACGCCCCACAGAACTGCCTGCGCTTTAGCTATTTTGCAGTGTAGGTAGGTGCATGTGGCATAAGGTCCCAGAGGTGGAATTGATGGGTCAGAACTATGTGAGTGTGTATTTCAAAAGCTATTAGCAAATAGCTCCCCACAGAATTGCTAAGAATGCGTACGCCTACCAGCCATGTGTGAGGATGCTAACTTTTCCACACCCTCCGATGTACAGTGTTACCAAACTTACTGATATTTGCCAATCTGGAAGGCAAAAATAATTTCTCAATATAGCTTAACCTTGCATTTTCCCTGCTGTGAATCAGGTTGAACATGCTTTCATAGACATAAGAGCGAGTTCTATTTCCTTTTCTATGAACTATCTATGCATATGTTTTGTCCATTTTCTATTAGGTTGTTGGCCTCTTTTCATTGAAGGGAAGGTGATCTTTATGTATTTGGGAAACTAGTCTTTTGTTTAGAATATAAATTATAAGTTTATATTATATTATAAGTGGCCCCTCTCCCCAATTATAAGTTTATCAAGGAGTTTTTTGCTGTTGCTACTATTTTTTCCTTTGAAGAATTATGAATGCTGCCTTGGCTGGGCGACTCAGTTGATTGGAGTGTCATCCTGTACACCAAAAGGTTGTGGGTTCGATCCCCAGTCAGGGCATGTACAGGAGGCAACTGATTGGTGTTTCTCTCTCACATCGATGTTTCTTTCTCCATTCCTCTCTCTCTAAAAGTCAATAAAATATATATCCTCAGGTGAGGATTAAAAATAAACAAGTATGCCTGGCCAGTGTTGCTCAGTGGTTGAATGTCAACCCATGAACCAGGAGGTCACGATTGGATTCCCGTTTAGTGCACATGCCCGGGTTGCGGGCTCAATCCCCAGTAGGGGGTGTGCAGGAGGCAGCCAATCAATGATTATCTCTTATCATTAATGTTTCTATCCTTCTCTCCCTCTCCCATTCTCTCTCTGAAATAAATAAAAACATATTTAAAAAAATACAGAATTATGAATCCTAATGGGAGAGGTTCACTAGAGAGGGTGGCACTGGCACAGAGATCCCGAGGAAGCACTGGGCAACATTCCAGACTGGAAAGGCCGGGGACACCTCCGCTGTTGTAACAGGCAGAAGCAAGGGAGAGGGAGCTGGTGCTGGAGGGTTGGTGGCCACAAGTTGAGGGAGTGAAGGCTGATAGTTGAGTTTGTCCAGGGATGGGGTTGCGTTAAGGAGGTATCAGAGCAGGAGAATTACTGTATTAGCAAGAGAGTGATTAGATTAATGACCCCTCGAAGCTGAGCTAGTTGAGGGGAAGTGAGTGGATGGGTGCTCTATGCTTGCTTGGAGTCTGTCGGTCTGTTTGGCACCCATTAATCACGGGGCCAAACTAACGGCCAAAATGATTTGCACCTCACCTGCAACCCAGAGTCCATGCTCGAACCACCTCCTTATCTCAGTCTCACACACCAAGCCAATGTCTCCCTTGCCCTAAACCATTCCAGGGCAGGTACCAGACAAGCAGGGACAGCTCCTATGCCCCAAACCCACTGGAATTATTCAAATGAGCCAGTCCTAAGCTTTGCAACCTGCCTGCCTTGCCTTTCCCATGGAAACCCAATAAAGGCTCTAGCCTAGGCCTTCCCCTCACTCCTGTTCTGACTCTTAACCAAAACCTAGTGCCCCCCTTGTGGTCCCGTGTGTGTGATGTATCCCCTTCACTTGGGAAATATAAGTAATAAGTTATCTTTCAATGGCATTAGCCTCCCCGGTCCATTCCGTCAACTCCATGAATTAAAATCCTGTGGGTACAATTGAGACATCAGGGACCCTTGGACAGGCAGAGAGTATGAGGCTCAGGGAACCTCAGGTCCCAGCAAGGCTCCAGAACTATCCCAGCGTAGGTGGTTGAATCAGCGAGCTCTCAGAGAGGAGATGGGCTGGAGATGAGGCGAGGCCTTATGGTGGGAATACAGGACCACAGACTGGAAAGCACAAGGGAGTAGTGTGTGTGTAAGTGGGCGGTGGGGGCCGGGGTGGGCGTTGGGGGGCAATGATCAGAACACAATCTTTTTTTCAGGAGAATGCAGGAGAGAATCTGCCAAATTTAATAATGTTGGCCTACATTCCAGTCCTATGCGCTATAAGTTAATAAATCCACCAGAAGCTCCCAAACGCATGTACACAATTGGTGATGACTCATGCTACCTTGTGACTTCTCTTTTATTGTTGCCTAGAGAATTATTTACCTTCTTGAGAGGAATTTGGGGGAAATAATCTCACCTTCAGCAAGTGCTTACCTACTTCTTATGAACTCTGACCTGGGCCCGGTGCTGTGGGTCTCACAGGTTTGTGGCAGAAAGGACTCCATGTAGCAATCCTCCAGTACAGCCGCGGTGCCAGTGCAGAGGAGCAAGGCAGCCGCTGGGCATGGCTGGCAGAGAAGACTCCTTGAAAGAGGAAGAGCTGGAGCAGACAGTGGATCTGGAAAAAGTGGCGAAGGGGAAGGGAGGGGAAATGAGGTCTGGTGAGGAGGCCCCTCGCTCCGGCCAGGTATCTGGGGGAGACTGAGCATCCAGGTGACAGGAGGAGGAGGAGGAGGATGGTCACCTGGTGCAACGTGAGCCTCTAGATCAGCGGTTCTCAACCTGTGGGTCGCGACCCCTTTGGCGGTCGAACGACCCTTTCACAGGGGTCGCCTAAGACCATCCTGCATATCAGATATTTACATGACGATTCATAACAGTAGCAACATTACAGTTATGAAGTAGCAACGAAAATAATTTTATGGTTGGGTCACAACATGAGGAACTGTATTTAAAGGGCCAGAAGGTTGAGAACCACTGCTCTAGATAGAAAGGGAGAGGAGGTGGTGGGGTCCTAGTGGGCTCTGTCATATGGGGGGGCCTTGGCTAATAGGGGAGCCCCAGCGGGTGGTGGAGCCTCGAACTAGACAGAGAGGTCGGACTCAATGATCTTGCATTTCTCTGAGGGCCAGCAAGGCTTTGAAAGCTTCCAGTGGGGCCCTAGCTGGGTTGGCTCAGTGGATAGAGCGTCGGCCTGCGGACTGAGGGGGTCCCAGGTTCGATTCTGGTCAAGGGCACATGCCCGGGTTGCTGGCTTGAGCCCCAGTAAGGGGCGTACAGGAGGCAGCCGATCAATGATTCTCTCTCATCATTGATGTTTCTCTCTCTCCCTCTCCCTTCCTCTCTGAAATCAATACAAAAATATATTTAAAAAAAAGAAAACTTCCAGTGGGGGCTGTTGCCTCCTGAAGGACTCCTCTGTTGCCCCCAGGACTAGAAACCAGAGTTTCCCCAGATCAGGCCTCAATATTGCTTCTCCCAGGGAGCCCTACCTGTGAAAGGTGGAGGGGGCAGCAGCAGCGTGAGAAGGGCTCTAAGACACGAGGGCGTTTATTTCTGAAAAATGGAACCTCAATCCTTTATTTCTTGAATGTTTTTGGAACACATTCTCTCTAGAACCTGACCGATGGTTTTAAAAAATGTAAGTGATAAAAAACGGAAATTGTGAGAAGGAGGGTGAAACCTTTGGTTTAATCATGAGGCTGAGGAAGGAGGCGGGAGGAAGGGAAAGTGGCTGACTCCACTGCCTGCTCCCTCCTCCCGGTCCTCCCTCTCTCTTCCCTCTTCCTCCTTCCTAGTCTGGTTTGGCTTAACCTTCACCATCCTCTTCGGGACCGTTCCTCCAAGCCCCACAGATGCCCAGCTCATGGAATGCTGCTTTTCAAGACTGGAGCCTTCAGGACTTACCCTGGGCCCAGCCTGCTGTGTGACCCTGAGCAAGCCACCCAGCGTCTCTGGGCCTGGGTTTCACAGCTGGCTTCTCTCCTGGAAGCATCAGTTTTGTCTTTTAGGCGCCTTTTAGGCTCCTCTTAACAATCAAACCTTTGCTCGTCATCCTTGAGATTTCCTTAAGGGCCTGCAAAGAGCAGCGGAGCAGTTTGAGGAGGTGAGTTCCCGCGGTTCAGCTCCCGCAGGCCTGGGCGGGGAAGGGATACAGCCTCTGGCCACCGGCCACCGGCCTGGGTGTGCGGTGAACACCCCTCATTGTCTGAAAGCCTCAGATTTGACTTTCAAAGGGAAGCGTCTCTCCTGATAAAGTAGGTCTTGTTCCCTTAAAGACAGCTTTGTTTGGGCTCCCAGTTTTAGTTCCAGCGTCCTGCTGGTGTGAGGAGGCCTCTGGGGTGTTAAGTGATTCCTGCTCCGGGCGCCCAGCCAGCCTCCAGCATTGCTTACTGAGAGCCTATGGGTGCTGGGAAGGTTGGCCATCTCCATCGTCTCATACTAATATAGGGAAACTGAGGCACGGGAAGGCCAGCATATGCACTCGCTCGGACTGCTCAGTCAGACTTGATCCAGGTCTTTGGGCTCCTGCCCAGTGTTCTCCTCCCACAAACTGCTATGATGCGGCTAACACAGCTGGGCTTCCGCCCCTCCGCTCCTGCCTCCTACTCTGATTTACCTCCCGACAGACTGCCAACTGCCACCAATTATTGTGGAAATGAATTCACTTGCTCAGGTAGGAAGATCTGGGCCTCTGTGTGAAAAATGAGAGAGAGAAACTTTCTCTAATAATTTCATCGGATCCCCATGGCACCTGCCTTCTCCCCAAAGTACCATATGCTCCTAAGGCCCTTCTTTAAGGCCCAGAGAAGTGAATGGGTAATGGTGACACTTCCAGCCTCGCGATGTGGGAGGGGCCCTTGATTCATACCAGTGCTGCTGAGGTGACCACTTTTCCGCCTCCTTCTGCAGAAGCCAAGCCCAGTATGACATTCCTGGGCCAAGCAATACAGAGACCCACCCAGCCGGTGTGGTTCAGTGGGTTGAACGTCACCCTATGCACCAAGAGGTCGCTGGTTTGATTCTGGTCAGGGCACGTGCCCTAGTTGCGGGCTGGATCCCCGTAGGGGGCGTGCAGGAGGCAGCGGATCTATGTTTCTCTCTCATCGATGTTTCTAGCTCTCTCTCTCCCTCTCCCTTCCTCTCTCTCTAAAGTCAGTAAAGACATTTAAAAAAAAAGAAAGAGAAATACAGAGATCCATCTTCAAGCGTGCTTCCTACTTCATGGCGCTCTGTGGTACACTGCAGGGACATGTGTTGGGGGTGGGGGCGTTTTAAGCATGAAAGTGAATTTTTCTTTCATTCTCACTTTTCATATAGAGGCCTGGCTTTCCCTCCCTGGGCAAAGTGAGTTATTTTCCACAATAACCAATCGCTGTTGGAGCTTTGGGGGCCCCGAAGGGATGACCAGGACAGCTTCGGCCAGAATCCCCACCCCCACCCAAGCTGCTGCCTCCGGGGCCAGCCCTCCTGGGGCCTGGGTGAGCTCAGGGCAGGGGCGCAAGGCCGGCCTGGAGCCTGAGGGCCGGGCGGTCTGGCAGTGGGGGCACATGGGAGGCAGGCAGGGGTTACCGGGCCACCTTCCCGAGTGCTGGCTGCATGTTCTTGGAGGCTGATTCCGAAGGAACCATTATTCCATTCTCCATGGTGTTTGAATAATGCATTGGCCTCAGCCCTTTTAAAAAGCCTGTGCTTACTAATGCTAGAGTAATGACCTTGTGTCACATTGCAGCCACTGGGGCTCTTAATCCACCGCTGCATTCAAATGTGAAACGTGTTTCTGGTGCCATTAGGTTAGCGGGAAAAATACCAACCTAGCGAGGAGGAAGGAGAGCCAGTTTTGGTCCACCGTGTAGCCTGTGGCAGGTTTGAGGGGGTCCTCGCCTTAACAGCATCGTAAGGGCAGGAGCCCTTTTGAACACCTACCGCGCCCCCAGCCCTCACACACGGGCTCTTGTTAATGCCAGAAACAGACCAAGAGGTAGTCACTCGGGATTATAAACATGCTCACCCAGAGGCACGTTGTGAAAACCCAGTGGAGTGTAAAATGCCCGCACAGGGCTTGGCACAGACAGGAGATCTCAAGTCAGCACCATCAGCCCCGTGTTACAGCGGAGGAAAGCGAGGCCTGGAGAGACCTCAGGACTCAAACCCGGTCGCCCTGACTCCAGGGCCCAGACCCATGCCTCACCCACGGGAAGCATGGTCTGGGAGCGAGGTCCCGCCTGTCTGAGCTCCTTATTGGCTGTGGGTTCATTTTCCACTCCCACCTGTTCCCACCTGGGCCCTGTGTCCTTCTCTGACCCCCACTGTCCTCTAATCTAAAGGTTTGGGCACATGCGGGTCCCCTGCCTGGTCCACGTGACCTATTTCCTCTGCTAGTTTGAATCACCCTGGATGCCCTGGCCGTTTCCCCCTTACCTGCGGGGTGTGTTTTTGGGTAATAATTGTGTGAAATGGTTCACTCAACAGTTTGATCAGTTAACCACACACACACACACACACACACACACACACACACACACACACCCCTGTCCTGCTGTCCTGGTCCTGCCTGTGAAGCTCAGGGTTAATGATTGCCAAGGAGAGCTGGTCAGGAGGAGGGAGATGAGGAGGGAGGTTGCTCTGAGCACCCTGGCCTGGGGGAGAGACGCACCAGGGGGCACCGTGTCCTGGCCGGCTCCCTGGGCTCCTCCCCTGCTGGCCTCCCATCTCTTGTCTCTCTGAGTTCAGCATCAGTAGGCCTCCCTCTCACCCTCTGTTAGCTGCTTCCCTTCTCTGGGCCTTTGCTCTAAAATTCCTCTCCCTTGGGGCACCGTTCCCTCTCTTCTGCCAAAGCAAGCCCTCCCCGTCTTTTGGGATCCACCCCGAGTGCTGCCTCCTCCAGAAGCCTTCCCTGACTGCCCCAACATCCTTGCTCTTCGTCCCTTCTCTGAACGCCTCCACACCATTGGGCAAAGTTTTGCACACTCCCCAGCATGTCATGTCGGGCTCTGTGCTTGGTCCCTGGGCCCGCCCTGAGCAGGGTGCCAGCCTGGAGCCCAGGAGGGACAGTCGTGCTCCAGGACACCTGGGCAGCCTGAGGTGTGGCAGGGGTGCAGAGGAATTCCCAGTGGCCTGGGGGCTGATGGGAGTGAGGCAAACTGGAGTCTGATGAGGGGCCTTGGGTGAGTGGGATTTTCCAGGCAGGGTCCAGGCATCTCCAAGCAGAGGGAGCAGCGTGTGCCAGGGCAGGATTCAGGGTCACATAAGGATCCAGCTGTGGTGTGTGGGTTTGAGGCGGCTGTGAAACACCCAAGTGTGGCTGCCCCGAAGGCGGGCGGCCTCTCCGAGAACCTGTCTCCTTCCTTTGCGCTGGTCGCTCGCCGTTTTATGACTGTGTCTGTCTCCTCAGAGGGAAGGCATCCTCCTGGAGGGCAGCCATGGTTTCTTACACGCTCACCAGGGACCTGAGCGTGGAGCCTAGGAGAGGTGGGACTGAATCTAAAACTCTCCTCCTTCAGGGCCCCTCGCTCCACTCCCTCCTGCCCCACCCTGCACCTGCTCTCACCGCCCTGCTGGCCCAGGTCCCCAGCTCCCATGCTTCTGTGACTTTGGGCCCTGAGTGCCTCCTCCTGAGTGAATTCTAGGCCACAGGAGGGTGCACAGTCACAGATGCTCAGAACGGCCGTTCCTATGGGCTGTGCATGGGAATCGCCATTAGAGCTCGTTAACCAGGCTGCCCGCTGGGGATTCTGACTCAGAAAGCTGGAGATGGGCGCACTGGGGAGTTCTGTGTTTGCGCTGTTGGGTTTGGGACTTACTGCTAGAGAGCGTTTCCAGGCCCCTGCCCCTGCCCGTAACTTCATCCCCCTCCCAGGGGTCAGCACCCAGACTCCACTGGGCATTTTCCGGGCGGGGAACTCAGTGCCCATGGAGCGGCCCTTCCTCATGGGGAGACAGGGCCTCTGTGGCTTGAGCTGAAGCCTGCCTCCCCAAAGCTGCCATCTGAGGTCCTGGTTCTGCCCTCAGAAACCGCCTGGCCTCCTCCAGGTCTCCACACCTGCTTCCCCAGGATGTGGGAAGGTGTCTGCTGCCCCATCTTTACTGGGTCTCCCTCTTTTTCCTCCTCCTGTGGTCTGGGCTCGCCCAGGCTGACAGCCTTATCTCAGACGTTAAGTCTTGATCAGGTTAGAAGCTTGGGAGGGGGTGGAGATAAGATCGTGCCTACCCTCAGCAGCCTGACATTTCCCTGTTGGGGGAGGGAACCCCAACACTCAGGGCCTGCATTCACCTTTCCATCAACCTGGCAGGGCTTCACCCTGTTCCAGCCGGGTGGGGGGGGGGGGGAGGGACCTGCTTACCGTACCCACCCTGGAGGCCCACAGGCCATAGCATAGGCTCCCCGTCCTCATTGTGTGGGGCTCAGTGGCAGACCGCTCTGGGTAGGTCTGCTCTCACCGTGGCCTCAACACTGGCTGTGACCTTGGGAGAACGTGACTCACCTGGGCTGTGGTGGGCCTGGGGGAACAGTATGTTTTAAAGTTCCAGGTGGTTCTGAGGTACATCAGAGTCAAGGACGCTAGGCTAGATGCCCAGCACCCTCCTGTCCGGCTTGACAACGGGTAGAAGTAGCTACACTGGAGTAAAATAACCTTGGCTGTCTTACTCTGTATACCACATAGCACTAGAGTAAATCCTGGTAATTTACAGGAAGGTATTTAATTAAGCATTTGAGTTAGTAAAACCAAATATTTCATAATTTTTAAATACAAAAATGTATAACAGTTTAGAATATCAAGTAAATGTGAATTCATAAAAATAGACATTATAATTCTGGTCTATATTAGCAGGTAAACAAAAAGGAAGTATTCAAGACATTAAACGTGGGGATAAGGACACATATGTAATAACTTAATCAATAAAAATATTTTTAAAAACTAAAAAAAAATAAAAAGACAAGACATTAAAATCTACATACTTCACCGTAACCGGTTTGGCTCTGTGGATAGAGCTTCGGCCTGTGGACTGAAGGGTCCCAGGTTCGATTCCGGTCAAGGGCATGTACCTTAGTTTTGGGCACATCCCCAGTGGGGAGTGTGCAGGAGGCAGCTGATCGATGTTTCTCTCTCATTGATGTTTCTAACTCTCTATCCTTCTCCCTTCCTCTCTGTAAAAAATCAATAAAATATATATTTTTTAAAATCTACATACTTCAGAAACACAAATTTAGTCATGAAAAATTGAAGATGAAATATTATTTGATCCTTTTTAAATCAGAATCTTAAATTCAAAGGACATTGGCAGTATCATATGTCACAAATATGTTTTCTCCTATAAATTTCCTAGAAATTTTCCTGACTCTACCTTAGCTGGGGAATGGCGAGAAGATATATTTGTCAGATATCTTTGAATATTTTCCGCTGACAAGGCCTTTCGGCTTTTTTTTTTTTTCGGGTACTGCTGTCTTTTATGATGAGCCATAGTTTTTGTTTCTAAAGCATTTTCCATTTGTCCTTAAGTTCCTTAGTTTTATCTTGTTCAGATGGTGGTTCTTATGTCAGTTTCAAAACTGTCATGTTGATATTTCATATGTTAGGAAAGTGGGAATACAGTGATAATTATTCCTACAACATACTTTTACTTTATCTTCTACTATGCAGTGTCTGAGAAGAAGGCAAGACATAGTTCACATTCCAGGGGTATTTTTTGACACTGTGGTTATCTCCTTTTAACAACATATAAAAAAAATTGAGAGATTGGTATAATGAACTTCCATGCCTCCACAGTCATCAGCTCATGGCCAGGCTTTCTCACATCCACCCTTACCCACCACCCCTGTTCCCAAGTAGATTCTGTGGAAGCAGGTGCAAGACCTTATATCATTTCATTTGTAACTAATTCAGTACACATCTCTCAATGAAAGGGCCCTTTAAAAAACATAACCATAGTACTATTATTGCACTTTAAGAACTGATTATTTCTCATGATCATAAAATATCCAATGGTCAGGTTTCCCCAATTGTTTGTTTGTTTGTTTGTTTTTTTCTTTCTTTCTTTCTTCCTTTCTTTCTTTCTTTCTTTTTATTGATTTCAGAAAGAGGGAGAGAGAGAGAAAAACATCAATGTGAGAGAGAAACATCGATCGGTTGCCTCCCATATTCACTCCCACCAGGGATCAAACCCACAATCCAGGCATATGCCCTGACCAGGAATCGAACCAGCACTCTATTGGTGCACGGGACGACTCTCAACCAGCTGAGCCACACCAGCCAGGGCTCTCATACATTTTTTTATAGTTGGTTTGAGATTTCAGATCTTACAAATTCTGAAATAAAATTTTGAACCAAGCAAACTCCATTTGGCCACTGAAGTACAGGATTCATGAATAAAGCATGCCAACCACTGGGTAGAAGGTTCTAGAGAAATTGCCAGACCCTGCCACTAGGGTTCAGATTGTGGTAGGCGGCAGAAGTACCGCTGTTCAGCAAACGTGCATTCGTTCAGGAGCAGCACGGTGCCCAGTCCTGGGCTGAGCACCTCGCACACAGCAGGGAACCAGACAGACTCGGCCAGTCTTGACCTGCAGGAGCCAGGGCACTGGTATGTCACTGTGATGTTTGCAGATGGGATGATGCAGACCCTTTCAAGTGATACGGGAATTTAGACTTGAATGGGTAGAATTTTGTCAGGAAGAGAAAGTGGAGGAAGAGGGGTCTCACCTGGGTAAACAGCAAGTACAAAAAGCATGGAGGTGTGAAAGCCATCGTGTTAAAGGGCAGAGACCAGTGATGATGTGTGCGGCATATGGCAAGGCTGGTGGGAGGCGGGGCTGGGGCTGGGTGGGCTGTGGAAAGCTTGAGGATATGCTAAGGAGCCGGGTCTTCAGGGACCTTCCAGAGGGGACCCAACGATTTTGTTGTAGGAGCATAAAGTGTGGGCCATGAGTCAGGAGAGCAGGGCCTTGCAGGGGTTCCGATTTCCAAGCCCTTCCTGGAGCCCCATAGCTATGAGGCCAGGAGTCCCGTGGGAGCAGGCCTCTATCCGCCCCCATTTCCCTGTATCTCAAGGCTGGCATGGTGCCTGGCACACAGGAAATGCTCAGTGTGTGACTGCTGACTGATGACCTAGTGCTCCCAGTGCAGGGCACTCCTGCCCACCTCTGCCTTCACCGTGGTGATGACAGAGGAGTCCCCTGAGGCCTTTGACTTGGGAAAGGTGGTTGTTTTTCCCAAATGCATGAGCTGTTGGCTTTAGGACCTGGGTCCCAGTCACCCTGATGGAGGACTGCCAGGCCGTTGTTGCCCCTGGCAGGGCCCAGGCAGACAGGCTTCTCAGGTAGGTGTGTGAAGACATGCCATTGTTTGCCGTGGATTTGCAAATATTTGCAGTACAAACTTGCCATGATTTGGCTCACATAGCTAATTTCTTTAAGACCGGCCAAGGGTTAGAGGACTCATTCATTTATTTCCTTTTAGTGGTATTGTTGCTTTGCTAGTCCTCCTATATAATAAAAGTGTAGTATGCAAATTGTTCCCTCAACCGGGCGTTGTCTGGGAGCTTGACCAGGGGGTGGGGCTGGCCAGGGAAGGGAGGGAGTACCCAGCCGGCAGCCGCTAGGGGACCCTACCAGTGCAAGAATTTCATGATCTGGGCCTCTCTCTATATATAAAAGCCTAATATGCAAAGTGTCCCATTGGGAGTTCAACTGACCAGGAGTTCGATCACTCACTATGACGTGAGCTGACCACCAGGGGGTGGTGTGGAGCGAAGGAAGGCCCCGGCCAGCAGCCAGCAGCCAGCAGCCAGCAGCTGCTAGGGACCCTACCTGTGCATGAATTTCGTGCACTGGACAATAATAGCACACATGCTCATTTAGGCAAACTGTGTTTTAGAAAAGTGTAAAGAAGAAGGTAAAGCAAATCCCCAGAGCTGACCTCTACCACATAGAGAGAACCACTGTGCACACTTGGGGAACATCCTTCCCTACACGTTTCTGTCCATAAATACAAGCCGTTAAATGTAACACAGTTTTATATATAGGTGGTGTTACAAGATGTATGTTGTTCCATAACCTGCTGGTTTCATTTAACAACAAGTGGTGACACTGTTTCCTGTCAGTAACCACAGATCTGTAACATTTTTAATAGCCGCACAGTACAATTTTGCATGGGTGTACCATAACTTAACCAGCCAGCTCTCTCTTGCCAGAAGTTTGGATTGTTTCCAATGTTTCTCGACAATGTGCTAAAGAATATCCTGCAGGCTTTTTCAAATGTGCACAAGTCGCCTAGTGGTACATATCTAGAATAGCTGGGATAGCTGGAACAAAGAAAAGGTTCAGGTCACTCACGGAGTCCAAAAGCCAAGCTGGAAGGTCGCCATGGCAACCCCTTCTCGCAGCACATGGAGCGCCCATTAGTCACAGCTTCAGCCTGGGAGGTGGGTCAGAGCCAGAGGGAAGCAGTCTGTTTTCATGCAGAATTACAAACCAAGGGCAGAGGGAGCATGAGAGAGCATTAATGCAGAATTCAGATGGTTTGGGGTACAATGGTGATGATAGCCACCGTTTATGGAGTGCTGGTTTTCTGATAGATCCCCTGGTCTTTCATTCTCACAGGAGCCATTGATACTTTCATTATCCTCTTTAAACTGATAAGAATATTCAAGTTGAAAAGATTAGGTCATCTGCCGGAGGTGTGCAGTAAATGATGGAGCCAGGATTTGAAATGGATATTTCAAATATCCAAATATTTGAAATGTCCACTCCTCAGAATTCTCCTTATCTGACCTGGGGTCACCATCCTCTCTCCCCTCACCATCCCCGAATCCTAACTCACCAGCCCCCTAGGGCACTCGTTCCCACCACATTCAGATGGGGTGCACTGGTCTTCATCTGGCTCTTCTCTAGGACCGCCCTGGCTGCCTGCGACTCCACGCCCTCCACCACCCCGGAGGAACTTCGGACAGCTCCCAGAACTGTGCACTCTTTCGACCTCCTTCCCTTGGCTCCTACTGCACCCTCAGCCTAGAATGCCCTCTCTCCTCTGTGGCTGCTGTGCTCCTGTTTATTTTCAAGACTCAGCTCAAGTTCCATTTCTTCAAGAAGTCTCTCCTGACTCCCTAGTGTGATGTCCCTCCTCTGTTTCCCCAGAAGCATCTGGTTCTAACAGCTCATCAAATGTGCTCTGTGTCAATTATTAGTGTCAGTCTTCTACCCTGTCAGGTGAGCTCTTAAGGGATCGAACTGTCTTACCTGTTTCTCCATCCCCATATCCTGCCATAGCCTTGGACACACAGCAGATACTCAGGGTGTGTGCTGTGAATGAGTCAGTGATAGAGCGTATTTGCGTCCACTCTCCATTTCTGCTCCCAGCCCCAGGGCCAGCGGAGAGCACAGGGACTGCTTTATCCTAGGCAGATGGCAGGAGTGCCTGCCCCCAGCAGCCACTGCTGGCTGCCCTGCCTCTCACCCGGCTGGCTCCCCAACGTTGCCCCACAACACGTGCCCCAACCTCATCCTCCTTAAGCCCGGCTCACCCCTTTCTCTCACAGTCCCTATTCTTTCCCTTCCAGGGAAACTGAGGTCCTGGTGAATCCTCTTTATCACCCCTCTGTCCTGCCCCGCCTTTGTTAGTGTTGCCCCCAACCCCATGACCCTGACTTTTTCTTATCTCTTGGGTCCTCTGTGCTCCTTTCCCTTGGGGGACCTCAGTGCTTTGAAACTCATGTCTCTCTGCCTCCTAAGTTGATCTGTAGCCTCCACTTCACCTCCAAGGCGTGGTCACATATCTTCAATCTGCAAATTTGTGCCAATCAAATTCACCTTGTCTGAAAACTGCCCTCATCTTCCTCCCTTTCTTCATGGGTGTCACCATGTCCCAGCCCCTGGGAGATGGTGCTCCAAGACCCCAGCTCTCTCCCTGTGATTGGACACCTGACCTTGTCCCCCAGGGCCCCCCCTGCAGAGCTCCCAGCAGAGTCTGGCAGGAGTGTGGGGCTGCCCACACTGAACCGAGAGCGAGCGCTTGCCAGGGAAGGAGCAGCCACTTGTCATCATGTGTGAACTCGGCCCAGCGCTGTAGGTCTTCAGATTTGTCGGGCTTTTATGTGAGGGCCCTTGATTTTTTTAATGTTTACCTAGATTTTTTTTCTTAATAGACTTTGTTTTTTAGAGCAGTTTTCAGTTTAGAGAAAAATTGTGCAGAAGGTACAGAGAGCTCCCATATGCCCCTTCTCACCCTCCCCCAAGTCTGTATTATTAAGATCTTGCATTAGTGAGATACATTTGTTACAACTGATGAACCAATCTATACATATAAAAGCCTAAGCAACCGTTAGGACCGTACGACCAGAAGACTGGATGACTGGCTGGTAGCTATGACGTGCACTGACCACCAGGGACAGATGCTCAACACAGGAGCTGCCCCCTGGTGGTCAGTGCGCTCCCACAGCCAACCTCCTGTGGCCAGCCCAATCAGCCCCAATTGCCAGCCAGGCCAAGGGACCCCACCTGTGCATGAATTCGTGCACCAGGCCTCTAGTATTAACTCCATTGTTCACACCAGGGTTCACTCTCTATAGTACATTGAATGGGCTTTGACCAATGGTAATGTCATGTATCCTCCATGACAGTGTAATCCTGTTATTTTATTTTATTTTTGTAATCCTGTTATTTTTAAAAGCACATCAGAAGCCCAAAGTCTCTGCTTTCTACACTTTCATCCCACTCCATCCTCCTTTTCCTTGTCTCTACCACACTCTGTGTTCAGCTCTTCTCACCTCTCTGTGCTCCTTGGAGTTTCCCATCCCCGCACCTGGACAGTTTCTGGTCCGTCTCATCTCTCTACCCAACGTGAGCTCCTGGAGGCGCTCAGAGAGACCTAAGAAGTCTGGAAGTCGGCGTGTCCTCGGTGCCTGGGACAGGGCTGGAGTGCTTTGGGGATTCACTGTGCGCGGAGTAAATGCCTGCACGGCTGCTAGGCGCAGTCGACAACAGGGAGAGAGTCTGTGGCAAGGGACAGACCTGGGACAGACCTGCCGGGAGGAGTGAGCGAGCGGGTGTCCCAGCAAGTACAGTTCAGGGAGGGGAGCGTGGAGGGCAAACACAGCTTTGGGCGGCAGGGTGCTGGAATCCTCAGCAGGGGCGAGCAGGGGTCTCCAGGGCAGTGAGAAGGAGTCGCCCCAGGGAATGCCCCCCCTGTACCAGCTTTCCCTCCCTCCTGCCCACACGGCAGCCTCCTGCCAGAAAGTGGGTGAGCAGGCAAGCATGGGGAAACATTTGAGAACAAAAATGTTCCCCCCAAAAAAGATAAAAACCATCTCCTTAGTGGGGCTGCCCCCGCCTCGTGGCAACCCTGGGCTCCCTCCTGCCACCTCCTACACACACACACACACACACACACACACGCACATGCACACGCACACACTCACTCCCCAACTTTGCCCCCAATTAGCCAGAAGAAGACACATACCTCCCACTCCGCTAAAGCAGCTCAAAGGGTGACTGTCTGTCCTATAACATAGCTGTGTGCCTTTGTGCACGCTGTTCCTTCTGCCAGCTGTGCCCTCTGCAAACCGACAGATTTTTCTGATCTCTGCGCTCACAACAAATGTCACCTTCTCTGTAAAGCTGTAGCCCTCCCCTGCTTCTTCCCCCCAAATCTGACCCTGTCCCCACCACATGCTTCCCTAGAATTTTGTTTTCATCACCCGCTAGCATCTAACCTGCCCAGGCACTGGTCTGCGTGGCTCTCTTTTTCTGCAGGGACTCCCCAAGGCTCGGCTGTGGTCGCACCACTGCGTCCCCTGCTCTCGGGGCAGTGCCTGGCACATAGACTCACTATGTGATGGATGGATGAAGGAATGGACAAGTAAACCAATGGGCTGCCTTTGAGTAAAACAGTTAAGTTTTTATTGTCTCTCCTTTTATATAAAAGCAGATCTAGCCCCATCTTTAAGAAATCTAAATTGTAGGCACCAAAACAACCACACCTGAAAGAATCCGAGACTATGTAACGAAGGCCGTAACAACTGCCATTTGCTGAGGGGCTGCAGGCTAGGCACCGTGCAGAGAGCCTCCTGTGCATCATTTCACTTGTGGGGAGCTGGCACGACCATGGCATACTCAGCCCCAGGGCGCCTTATGTGCCATGCCAGCTCAGCCTGGTCCAGTGACCCTGAGTGGGGGGTGAAAGGATTGAGAAAAGACAGACAAGAGAATGAAAGCTGGGTCTCGGTGGGACGCTGCTCCCTGATGAGGAGACAACGACAGCTCCCACAAGCCGTGTCTTTATTTTATAGCAGATGCCACGAGGCAAAGTAGGGGCGTGATCACGTTGTTTACAGCATTCTCGTGAGTTTCAACCTCACTCAACTACATGCCCCGAACTCTATCACAAGGCACGTGGGGCTACGTGTTCGGACCATAGGTTCAAGCTTACAACCACAGCCGTTGGCTATGATTGTGCTGGGAGGGCCCTGCCCTCCAGCTGGGACTTGCACGTGGCAATGAGAGGACCCTGTCCTTTCATTAGTCCGAGGCTTGAACCTGGCCAAAACACCGTAACCGCGCCCCACATTCACTCACTTCTGAGCTTATGCATTAGGGAGGAGACCTGGCTGAGGAGGCTCGCATTGCGCTCCAGGGCTGTCCATGTGCGTAGAGAAGCCTGGGCTGGAACCCCGATCCGCCTGACCAGAGTCTGATTGCCACCCTCTCACGTGTCTGGGGTTGCTCAGGGGAAGGTGAGAGCAGGGAAGGCTCCTGGGAGGGCTGGGCCGGGAAGGCAGCCAGAGGGTGGACAGGGAGAAAGTGTGCACAGCTGAGGACAGGCTGAAGCCTGGCGGGAGTGGGAGATTCCCAGGAGTTTCAGGGAGGGGCTGGGAGCGGTTCCCCCACCTGGCTCACCCTGGTGGCCCACAGTGGTAATGGTGCCCGCAGTGGTAATGGTGCCCGCAGTGCCCAACTCAGTAGCGGGCAGGCACTGTCAGTGCCCGCTGGGTCCCCCTGGCCCACTTTCCCAGCCCCGACCACCCCGGGGAGAGCAGGGTCTGCAGTGAGAACCACTCCCATGGCCCGAGGGTGGGGCCAGGCTGGTGGCCTGGGTGTGGGCATTCCTGTTAGAGGCAAGGCCAGCGCAGCCTGCAGATGAGACTCTCTGGCGCACACCTGCTGCGGGCATGCCTTCCAGACCGCGGGGCCGGGGTCCAGGGCGCAGGAGCAGGTTTCTGCAAAGGAACGCTCTTCTCCTTCACCGACGGGTGGACACGACTCAGAGAGTCCACCCGTTTCCCACGGTCAGAGCCGGCCCGGTGACTCCTGGCCTGGGAAGGGGCTACGGGTCCTGAACCTTTCCAGCTCACCGCGACCACACTGAAAGCCATGGCCCTGTCGCCCGTGACGCAAACATACATGTTTATGTACTCACACGTGCCCACACATGCAGACACATGCCCACACACGATTTTACCTATAATTTTATTAACCTCGGGTTACAGATCCCCATCCCAGGACTTGTTGCAGCGGATGGGCCCCTCTCCTGAGTGTGTGGTGATTTATAGTAATAGTAACGGCATTACCGCTAGGAGGAGAGTAACACTACTGGTATTTACTTAGAATTTGTAGTAATAACTTTATGTCCATTATTTCACTCTAACTCCCCACAGCTCTGACTGGGTAGATATCAATATGCTTATTTCACCGATGACAACAGTGAGTCGGGGAGAGTCACTCAGCCCAGCCGAGGTCGAATCTAGGAGACGGCACAGGGGAGACCTGGCCTGGCTTCCCTGGTCCCCAGCCCCATGCGCCTCCCTCCTGTCGCACCTCCTCAGAAGGCTTCGTGAACATTCTCCAAGCTCAGGGGCCAGGGTGCTCGCTACAACAAACCACGGACTGTCAGGAGGGGCTTCCTGCCCAGCCCTTTTGTCTAGACATCCGGAAGCATTGGTCCCCCAAACCCCACAGACACATCATGGGTGTGTGACTCTCGATGACATTTTTAAAAGCCATAGCTCCTCGCAGTCAGCACACGTGTCCGGTGGCATTCACACGTTTTCTCTAACTTTTTTTGAGTGTGACCTTCCGTAAGAAATACCTTTTTTCCTAACCCAGCACAAATATTGGCAAGAATAGCATAACAGACGCATATAGCTTAACATGCATAACCAACAGGAATATCACAGAGCAATACTTACCTTGACTCTAGGCAGTACACTGATACTTTGTTCTATTATTTTTCATACTATTCTGTGTCTAAGTGCTAGTCATGACCCAATAAGTCGATTTTATGACCTACTGACAGGTTGTGGCCTGCAGCGTGGAGAACACTGCAATACCGGACGCAATGATCGCGGTTTTAATGAACAGTCAGCTGTTTGAAAGTTGTCTGTAATTTTGCCGAGGGGGGCATGTGACCCTGGCTGCAGCCAGGCTGGAGTTCAGATGCAAGTCATGTGTCATCTAGGGCAAGCCCCCTAGCTTTTTGATACCTCAGTTTTCCTGCCTGTAAAATATACAATTAATTTTCTCTGTGAAAATTAGTAATAGCAGCAAGTATTGGTCGGAACCTTACTTTATAGCAGGCCCTTTACATGGCTTCTCTCTCTTTGATCATAACAACAACCCTGTGAAGAAAGTACTGCTGTTATGTCCATTTTACAGACGAGGACACTGAGGCATGTGGAGTTAGGTTCCTTGCCCAGGATCGCAAAGGAAATGGCAAACCGGTCTTTGAACCCATGTGACTTGAATCTAGTCCCGGGTCCTCGCCTGCTCTGCCAGCTTCCTGAGATGGCGGGGTGAGGGTGAACGAGATAGAGCAGGCGGCAGGGTGACCTCACGGGCTGGGTGCAGAGGGGGTGAGGGTCTCCCCTGTTCTCAGGGTGACTTGTGCTAGTTGGTTGGTGCATATCTGTCTCATCTCTTTCTTTATACATTTCTTGGGAATAGGGACAGCCTTATCCATCTTTTTTCTATGTAACAAAAAGTAGAATTGTACGGTGGATTCCCACTCCCCTGTATTCTGTGAGTCACAAACCTCTACCATGTTTATGTCCGTTAAAGTCTCACCTTTTCCTTCAAGCTGGAGCAGCCCACCGAGAGTCATCAGCTGCACCTCAGCCCTCCCCCGTCCTCATCACATGATAAAAATGCAGCGAACAGTGGCTGGATGAAGCCGGGGGTGAATCATGTACCACTTGCCTTACCTCTCACTTTTTTATTATTTTACTTTATTTTTTCAATTACAGTTGACATTCAGCCCGTTAGTTACCGGAGTTCTGTTCGGCTGGTCTTCAGACGGTTCTCCGGGGTGACCGTGCTATAATGTTGATGTGGTGACGGGAGGAGGCGAGCACAGCATGTGCCTGCTCTGCCATCTGACCAGAGGCCCTGTTGCCCCTCACTTTTGATGTTTCGTGTGGTCATCCTCCCTGGATAGTGTGTGCTGTGAGAGCAGGGACCATCTCTTTTCTTCTTCCTGCCCATGACATTGGGGGGACTCCGGGGAGAACCAGAGGACTAAGGGGGCAGGTCTATAGAGACGCAGCCGGGGCTGGGTTTTGCTGGTGCCCCTGAGATGCCCCAGCACCGGGCCTCCGTCTCCTGTCCTGCCGCTGGTGAAGCCGTGGCGCTGCCGGCTTGGCGACTGGGACCTGGAAAGCCAAGCGAACCAAGGTGCGCGGAGTCCCACTCACATCAGCGCTGTTTGTTTGCAAAGCATTAACTTTCGTTTTTTAACCTGGGTAAAGTGTACATGTGCTTTAAAAAAGTATTCTCTTAATTATTCTGTAATTTGGAAATATTACATCACTTTTTTAATGTGGTAAAATATGTGCAATATAAAGTTCACCATTTTAACCATTTTACGTGTACAATTCAGTGAATATTCACATGGTTGTTGTACAACCATCACTACTACTCCAGAACTTTCCATCATCCCCAACAGAAACTCTATGCCCATTAAAAAACTTCCCGGTCTTCCCTCCACCCAACCTCTATTCTACTTTTTGTCTCTGTGAGTTTGCCTGTTCTAGGTACCTCACTAAGTGGAACCATACACTTGTCCTTTTGTGACTAGCTTATCTCACTTAACATAATGTGTTCAAGTTCCACCCACGTTGTAGCAGGCATCAGAACTTCTTTTTTCTTGAAAAAGGAATAACATTCCATTGTACGACCACATTTTGTTTACTTGTTCTTTTGTTCATCCTTCTGCTGATGGACCTGTGTGTTGTTTCTATCTTTTGACTATTATGAGTAATACATCAGTGTTGTTAAGATGGCACATTTATGACAATGAAACAAATACCACCGATTTTGCTACATAATGCCAGATGACACACAGAGCATAAAGAACTACAAGAAGTTAAAGTATAAACAAACCACACACACAAAACCCACACCTTACGTTCAGAGGAGGAACAGCATTGCTTAAATTAACAATTAAATACATGTCTTATGAAGGCCCAGGATGAGCCAGGCACCACCTGAGTTTCCAAGCATCGGGAGTGTCCTCTCCAACAGCAGGGAACCAGGCCCAGGCAGGTAGCTTTCCCTGCAGGAGGATGTGGCTCAGGCCACAGCAGAGGCACAGGCAAGGCAGGGCCTGAGGGCTTCAGCGACAGGGACCCAACCCTCGGGGGGCCTCTAAGAGGTGGCAGATTTGGGCCCAATGCTAATGGGGTAGAGGAAGCGTTGACTGTGGTACATTCCGAGCTCTGCTCTTCCTTCGATAAACCAGCTTGTGTTTTTCTGTTTCTTTGGCCTGCCCCGGGGACTTGAGTTTCTCTAGTTCACATTAGTCACAGCTGTTAAGCAGTCTTACTCCTACACGTAAACAACCTTGTTAGTCCGAGGTGCTCTGTCTCCAGCAAGTGCGATGGGTTTTCCTGGTCTGGTTTTTTTGTGTTGGGGCAGACACGCTCTGGTTTGCCTTCCGGAAGAGCTGCTTCTCTTTGGGTGATTGGGAGCATGGCTCTCGGTCCTCTTCTGCCCACTGGGTGGACGCAGATGTGGGGTCCCACCGTCTGTCCAGGGGCAGCACGTGGTGCAGTGGGAAGTGAGCAGTCCTGGCCCTCCCCTCGCTGTGCGACCTGGGGAAGTTACCCACCCTCTGACCCGCGTGTGCAGTGTGAGGGGCTGGGGTGCCCCCTGCGGCCCTTTCCAGCTCTACAGTTTAGTGATCGCCCATGTTCCGATTTCATACCTTCCCTCCAGTCCTCTGGGAGTGCCTCCGCGGTCGGACAGTTTGCCTGTTGGTTTTAAGAAAGCCTGGTTATTTTGCCATCGTCAGCAAGGTCTGATCCATTCACACCTGACAGCCTTGATCCAGCTGGAGTTGGGCTGAGACCGACTGGGTTTCTTTACGCTCCTCTTTCAGGGAAGCAGCCGGGCGCCCGCTGGCCAGAGGCTCCCCAGGCCATGTGAGCACTTCGAGTGAGGCCCAGTGACGGAGAGCGGCGACCACCCACTGGCCTTCCCCGCCCGGCCTCAAGATGCTGAGCCTGAAACTCCCCAGGCTGTTGAGCATAGACCAGATGCCCCAGGTAGGTGCCCTCCCTCGCATGGCTGAGTTCCAGGTGGTGGCGAGGATGTGGCCTCCGCAACCGGGGATGGCTCTGTCTTCAGGCAGCTCTGTGCAGGCCCGCTCTCTTCAAAGCCTTCCTCCCAGACTCCTCGGGGAGGAGAGCTTCCTGTTCCTTCACTTACACCCAACTTGGAAATGGAAGTGCTCCCAAAACTGTTTATGGCATAACCCTTCCCTGTGACATCTGTATTTTATCCTGAAGTGACGTCGCTGAGACTACAGATTCGAGCAGAGGAGGTGAAGCCACCATCATCTTGCTGGGCAGAGGGTTTTTTTAGATCCTCCCTTGGTGCTTGGACTCGGGCCCGAGGTGAAGACACCCCAGCACATGCTGTGCTGTGGTCCCCATCACTTACAGGAGGCCCGGGCCGGGCAGGGGTCAAGGCGGTGAGAAGGGTGTTGGTGGGCCTTCGCCCTGCCCTGGTCTCCTGAGCCTGGGAACTCAGGGGCAGTCGTCCCAGAACACCGGGGGCTCCTGGCAGCCTGCATGTTAAGCACGCCTTCGGTGAGGCCGGCCTTCTTGTGAGCTGTGCTCTGGCCGGCTGGGTGGGGCAAGCCCTCCTCCCCTTGCACAGAAAACACGGCTTCACGATGCCCTCGTTCCGGTGTCCAATTTCCTTGCTCTTTGACTGGAGAAGTGTTAGCTCAGGGCGGGCCTTCTCACCTGGAGGGGGTCCGGGAGGGAGGGGGAGCTCCTTGGCACGTGGTTGACCGCCAGGTGCGGACAGCGCTCCACAGCAGCATGAATGGAAGGTTAGGAGGAGATGCACCGCCAGGTGCTCTCCCTGACAGCGGGCGAAGCTGGGTGATTCCGGCAAGATGACACTGAGGGGAAATCGAAGACGACGCAGGGCTGTTTGGTGGGAAGACGTGAGGAATGCAGCAGGTAACAGATACATTCAGAATGAAGTGGAGTTGCCTGACTGTTGAGCAGAGCAGGTCCCACAGGGCCATCAACTTGCCTTCCTGGTGCGAGGGTTTAGGTGGTTGATCTACCCACAGAGAGAGCACCAGTGGCTGTGATTGGTGGGATTGCAAGGTGACTCTTTGGCCCATTCACTCATTTGGCCCATTCAGTTTTTACTGACTGCCTGCTCTGTACAAGGCATGACTCTGTACAAGGCATGACTCTGTGGAATAATCACACACAAATCCTGCCCTTGCATGAGCACCTCTGTTGCAAAGTGGGTTAGGGTGTGTCCCAAGAGAGGGACAGATAGGGTCAGAGGAGGGTTGGGCACTGACAGCAGGTGAGAGGAAGGGGGGAGGGACGGCCCAGTGAAGGGGCCGCCTTTCAGATGTGCTGTGAGGGTCTCGGGAAGAGCATTCCGGGTGGAAGGAACAGTGTGAGCAAAAACCTGGAGATGGGAGACCTCAGGGCAGGGGTGGGACTCAGGATGGTGATCACCGGCCATCTCCCTGGGTGTCCGGTCAAGGTCGGGTTCAGAGCATGTGCAGGAAAGAAGTGGAGGGTGGTCTCAGTGGGAGCTTTGGGTAACCGGCTGGAACTCCAAAGACGAGGACCAGGAAACTTCAGGACGCTAAAAAGATGAACATGTCTTCTCTGTCCAGTTTCTGTAAGTGATGGAGGTGGCAGTACCCTTTTTAGTAACATGGCACTAACCAGAGGTGGAGAACCAACATCACAACCTTCCTTGGGCTCCCACACCCACTCCTGGGCTTCCCAGCGTCATGCCCGCGGTTCCTGCCCCAGATGAGAAAGCAGAGTGACTCCACCCACCTGGAAGGTAGTGTTACAGGAGGATTTGGTGAGAGAAGGGAAAGGCAATTTTTGGTATTAAAACAGGTGCAAGTATATTAAGGAGAAAAATGCATAATTTGCATAAAAAAATAAAATAGGACACTTCATGCAAATGTTAGGCTTACTTTTGGTGGATTCTGTGGGTCCCAAGACAGTCTGCAGAGTGACCTTGGGCAAGATACCTAATCTGCCTACCTCAATTTCCCCATCTGTAAAATGGGGGGATACTAGTATCTGCTTCCTAGGAGTATGGTGAGGTTAAAGTGAGATAACTCATGTGAAGTGCCTGGCATATGGGGAACTAATATTGGCTGTCATCATTATTGTTGACTTTCCTAAGTCCTCCAGGTGACGTGGATCAGTAGAGCATGTGGGCAGGAGACTTTGAACAGCTCCTCACACACACTCGAACCCAGGCTCCCTAGCCTGGTATTTAGGCAGGCCTGGCTCCTACCCACCTCCTGCTCGGCTTCCCATCCATGCACCCTCGTCTCTAGCCACACCAGTGGTCTCTTTAGTCTCCTCACCAGCTTGAACATTCTCTTGATCCCTGTTTGAAGAAGGCTTTCTTACCCCCTATGCTCTGTTCCCCTTTCTGGCTTCCTTCTTCAACCAGCTGCAGATGTCCTTTCCTTCCCCGAGGCCCTCCAGCTGTTGGTTAGGACCTCTGCCCTGTATACTAACCAGCTGTGTGCCCTGAGGCACTTCCCCACCCTCTCTGAGCCTCACCCATGGGGCTGAGGAGAGCGGGACACCCACCACCTCTCGGCATTGTCAGAATTGTAATTCCGGCACATTCCTGGCTGAGAGATTCCTCACAGGAAAGGGCAGTTCTCCCTTTCCTTACAAGGTGGGACTTGGGTATATGCCTCCTAATTTCTAGTCTCCCTTGTAGCTAAAAACAGGCCTGGGTATGTCCGCCAGTTATTAAAGATTTGAACAAATAGCTAAGGGATAGAAGAAATATCTAGGCGTTCCTACACAGACCCAATTTAGAGACAATACTGATGTCTAGCTAGCAGTTCACATGGATCTAGCATGACACGTTGACACGAAACAAGGGCATTTTGTGTCAAATTGAGAATCTTTTATTAACTACAGCCTTGGCCTGCAGGTTACAGGTAAGCACATGACCGGCCCAGATGCCTTAGTTCAGGGCACAGGCAGGGGATTCCCTGCGGTGCTTTGCAAAGACGATCTCCCAGTCTTGCACTGCAGCTCTGCCACTTACTGTGGGAATTCCGACAAGACTGGAAATTCTCTACGCCTCAGTTTCCTCATCTGTAAAATGGAGGCAGTATCTGGTAGGGCAGTCTCACAGGGCTATTGTGAAGATCCAAGAAAAATTAAACAGAAAAGCCTGGCCGGTATGGCTCACTGGTTTGGCTGAGCGTCCCAGCGGACACCTGGAGGTTGCTGGCTTGATTCCCCTTAGGGCACATTCTCTCATCGATGTTTCTATGTCTCCCTCTCCCTTCCTCTCTCTCTAAAATTATATATATATATATATATATATATATATATATATATATATATATATTTAAATTAAATAAAACAGTGGGAGTATTATGAAAGAAAGGAAGCATAGGCCAGCAAATGGCTGGGAGTGGTGTTGGGTAGATGGGTGGACTTGGGCACCCAGGAGCAAGGAGCCATCTCAACAGGCAAATGGTCTCTCTAGCCCAGGATTTCTCAGTGGGTGCTTGGACCACCAGCATCAGAATCACCTGGGAGCTTATTAAGATGCAATAGCAGTCTTGATTGCAGGCATCTTGGTGTCCTCTTTATTGTAATCAAAAGAAATGCCTTCAGCATTTCATCATTTAAGAGAATGTTAGGGGTGTGTGTGTGTGTGTGTGTGTAAATAATCTTTATCAGGTTAAGGATAATCTTCTTTATCCCTAGTTTCCTAGGATTTTTTTTCACTAATTAGGAATGAATTTTACAGGACCTTTTCCCCCCTCTGTATCTATATCTTTTGAGGTGGTTGTATAGGACTCATTTAAACTGTTAATGTGGTGAGTCACATTGATTGATTACTAATGTTAAACTAACCTTGCATTTAAATACAACTTGGTCATGGTGCAATATTCTATTAATCTATTGCTGGAATCCATAAACTAATATTTTGTTTAGGATCCTTAAATCTATTTAATGAGCTGGCCTATAATTTTTCCTTCTTATACTACCCTTTGCCTGGATTTGGAATTAAGATTATGCCAACCACAAACAAGTTGGAGAATGTTGCTTACTTATTGTATGGAAAAATTTATAATATTAGAATTACACGTTTCTGAGTGTTTGGTAGGATTTATCTGTAAAATGTCTGAGCAGGGCCACCGTTTAGCCTCCTCCAAGGGAGCACCATCCACCTTTTTGTCTACATTAATGGCAACCTGTAAAATTGTTCAGGGAACACCTTAATTCTATAGCTGAATTTTATTTGTGGAAAAGTTGTTTTATGTAACAGCTTTGTTGAAACATGTCACATACCATAAAATTCACCCTTTAAAATTATACAGTCCAGTGGTATTTAGTATGTTTACATACACAAAGCATGTTGCAGAAAACCATCACCACAATCAATTTTAGAACATTTTCATCACATTGGAAAGAAACTACCAGTTAGCAGGCATTTCCCCTCCACCCCTGCTCCCAGGCCTATGGCAACCATTAATTTACTTCCTCTCTCTATGGATTTGCCTATTTGGGATATTTCATATAAATGGGCCTTTGGAAAATGCCTTCTTGCACTTAGCAAAATGGTTTCAAGGTTCAGCTGTGCTGTAGCACGTGTTAGTACTTCATTTATTTGTTATGGCTGAATAATATTCCATTGTGTAGATACACCATAGCTTTTATTCATTCATCAGTTGATGGACACATGAGTTAATTCAGTTTTTTGGCTATTATGAGTAATGTTGCTGTGAACATTTGTGTACTAGTTTTTATGTAGTCATATTTTCAGTTCTGTTAGGTACGCACCTACAAGCGGAATTATTGGGTCATGTGGTAACTCTGTGCTGAAGTTTTTTATTGTAAAATATACTTATCATAAAATTTACCATCTTAACATTTTTAAGTGCACAGTTCAGTGGTATTAAATATATTCACATGTTGTGCAACTGCCCCCACCATTCATCTCCATAATTCTTTTTATCTTAGAAAACTGAAACTCGACATCCATTAAACAATAACTTCCCATTTCCCCTCACCCCAGCCTCAGCCAACTACCATTATACTTTCTGTCTTTATGAATTTGACTACTCTAGTTCCTCGTATAAATGGAATCAGACAATATCTGTCCTTTCATAACTGGCTTATTCATTTCACTTAACATAATGTCCTCAAGGTTCATTCATGTTGTAACATACATCAGAATTTACTTCCTTTTTAGGGCTGAATAATATTCCATCGTATATAGCACATTTTGTTTGTCCCTTCCTCTCTCCATGAACACTGGCTTGCCTCTATGTTTTAGCTGTTGTGAATCCTTAGACTCTCCTTTCAGTTATTTTGGGTATCTGCCCACAAGTGGAATTGCTGGGTCATCTGGTAATCGTTAAGTTTTTGAGGAACCACCATTCTGTTTTCCACAGTGGCCGTGCCATTTTCCATTCCCATCGACAAGCACAAGGGTTCCAATTTGTCCACATCCTCACCAACACTGTTGTTTTCTGTGTTGTTTTGTTTTTAATACATAGTAGCCATCCTAAGGGGTATTGAGGTGGTATCTCGTAGTTTTTAAAAACATATTTTTTTTTATTTCAGAGAGGAAGGGAGAGGGAGAGAGAGATAGAAACATCAGTGATGAGAGAGAATCATTGATCGGCTGCCTCCTGCATTCTCCACACTGGAGATGGAGCCTGCAATCCAGGCATGTACACTGAGCAGGAATTGAACCGTGACCTAGTTTATAGGTGGAAGCTCAACCACTGAGCCACGTTGTCCAGGCTCTCATTGTAGTTTTGATTTGGTTTTCCCTAATGATTAGTGACATTGAACATCTTTTCGTGTGTTTATTGGCTATTTGTATATCTTTGGAGAAATGTCTACTCAAGTCATTTGCCCATTTTTAAATTGGGCCAATTTGTGTTTTTATTGTTGAGTTGTAAAAGATATTTATATTTTCTGGATACAAGTCCTTTATCAGCTTATGATTTGCAAGCATTTTCTCCCATTCTATGTGTTAATTTTTTTCACTTTATTGGTGGTATCCTTTGAAGCACAAAAGTTTTAAATTTCGATGTTATCTATTTTATTGTTGTTGTGCCTTGTGCTTTTGGTGTCATATCTAAGAAACCTATGGCTAATCCAAGGTCATGAAAATTTTTTGTTTGTTTGTTTTTAATTGTTTGAAGTATTACATCTGTTTCCTTTTTCCCTCATTGACCTCCCCCCAGCCATCCCCACCCCTCTCCCACCCCAGCACATGCCCTCACCCACCTAGTGTTTGTGTCCATTGGTTATGCTTATATGCATGTATACAAGTCCTTTGGTTGATCTCTAACCCCACCACCTCGCCTTCCCACTGAAGTTTGACAGTCTATTTAATGCTTCTCTGTTACTATCTATTTTTGTTCATCAGTTTATGTTGTTCATTATATTCCACAAATGAGTGAGATCATTTGATATTTGTCTTTCTCTGACTGGCTTATTTTGCTTCACATAATGCTCTCCAGGTCCATCCATGCTGTTGCGAATGGTAAGAGTTCTTTCTTTTTTACAGCAACGTAGTATTTATTCCGTTGTGTAGATGTACCTCAGCTTTTTAATCCACTCATCTGCTGATGGGCACTTAGGTAGTTTCCAAGTTAGCTATGGTGAATTGTGCTGCTATGAACATAGGGGTGCATATATCCTTTCTGATTGGTGTTTCTGGTGTCTTGGGATATATTCCTAGAAGTGGGATCACTGGGTCAAATGGGAGTTCCATTTTTAATTTTTTGAGGAATCTCCATACTGTTTCCCACAGTGGCTGCACCAGTCTGCATTCCCACCAGAAGTGCACGAGGGTTCCTTTTTCTCCGCATCCTCACCAGCACTTGTCATTTGTTGATGATTTACTCATATTTTCTTCTAAGAGTTTTATCTCTTTTGTGATCCATTTTTAATTATTACATGTGGCATGAGTAAAGATTCCAACTGTAGTCTTTTCTTTTATGTATGAGTATCAAGTAGTTCCAGGACCATATGTTAGAAGGACTATTCTTCATTAAATTGCCTTGACGCCTTTATTGAAAATCAATTGACTGTAAATACAAGGGCTCTTTCTGTACTGTAAGTTCTATTCCATTGATCTATTTGTCTATTCTTATGCCAGTACCACATTGTCTTGATTATGTGGCTTTGTAATAAGTTTTGGGAAATGTGAGACTTTCAACTTTGTTGTTCTTCTTCAAGATTGTTTTGGCTGTTCAGGATTCCTTGCATTTCCATATGAATTTAAGGATCAGCTTGTTAGTTTCTACACACACACACACACACACACACACACACACACGAAGACAGAATTTTGATAGGGATTACATTGAATTTGGGGAGCATTATCATTCTAATAATATTAACTCTTTTAATCCATGAACATGGGTTGTCCTTGCATTTATTTAGGTCTTCTTTAATTTCTTTCAGTGATGTTTTTTAGTTCTAAGTGTACAGGTCTTATACCATTAAAATAATCTGTTTCCCTAACCCGTTTGGCTCAGTAGATAGAGTGTCAGCCTGCGAACTGAAGGGTCCCAGGTTCGATTCCGGTCAAGGGCACGTGCCTTGGTTGCGGGCACATCCCCAGTGGGGGTCGTGCAGGAGGAAGCTGATCGATGTTTCTCTCTCATCGATGTTTCTAACTCTCTATCCCTTTCCCTTCCTCTCTGTGAAAAATCAATAAAAATAAATAAATAAATAAAATAATCTGTTAAATTTATTTCTAAATATGTTATTGTTTTTGATGCTGTTATAAATGAAATTGTTCCCTTAAGTTGATTTTCATGTTGTTCACTGCTTGTATATAGAAATAAAACTGAGTTTTGTATATTGATCTTATATCCTACAACCTTGCTGAACTCATTTATTAGTTCCAATCGCTTTTTAGTGAATCCTTTAAGATTTCCTATATGTAAGATCATGTCATCTACAAATACTTTTGCTTCTTCCTTCCCAGTTTAGATGCTTTTTTAATTTCTTTTCCTTGTCAAGTTGACCTAGCTAGACCCTTCTCTATGATATTGAATAGAAATAGTGAGAGCAGACATCCTTGTCTTGTTCCTAATCTTAAGGAGAAAGCTTTTCATTTTCTTTCAATAAGTGTGTATGTTAGCGGGTGGTTGGGGGGCTGGGTGAAAAAGTGAAGGGGGTTAAGCAGAAAAAAACCTTCACAGACACACACACACAAAGAGAAATATTACCTGTAGGTTCTTCATAGATGGGCTTTATTGGGTTGAACAAGTTCTGTTTCTGTTTTTTGAGTGCTTTCTTATTATGAAAGGGTATTGGATCTTATAAATGCTTTTTCTGCATCTACTGGCATAATCATGTGATTTTTGTTTTTCTCTCTTCTGGATTAATCTTGCCAATTTGTTTTTTTTTTTTAATATTTGAAAAGAGGCAAATTTGGACTCAGTGGAGCTTCTATTATGTATTTTATATCTCCAATTCCATTGTTTTTTTTGTTTTGTTTTGTTTGGGTTAATCCTCACCCGAGAATATTTTTTCCATTGATTTTTAGAGAAAGTGGAAGGGAGGGTGAGAGACAGAGAGAGAAACATTGATGTGAGAGAAATTGATTGGTTGCCTCCCACAAGCACCCTGACTAGAGCCTGGGATCAATCCTGCAACTGAAGTACATGCCCTTGACTGGAATCGAACTCTGGACCCTTCAGTCTGTGGGCTGATGCTCCAACCACTGAGCTAAACTGGCTAGGGTTCCTTTATTATGGTTAATTTCTTTCTACTTTGGGTTTATTTTATTTTCTGTTCCTCCTCTAACTTCTTAAGTTAATCGCTGCCTTATATCTATTTCCATATTGCTTTAACTTCAGCCTATCTGTGCTATTCTAATTAATTTCTAATGTCCATTTTGATTTTTTATGTGACTTATGATTGCTTAGACATGTTTATTTTTTAATTCCCCAGTGTAAAATGGAGTTTTAATGTTATCGATTTAACTTAATTGATTGTTGTCTGAGAATGCCTTCTGTATTATTCCAGGCCTTGAAATTTGTTCAGACTAGCTGTATGATCCATGATCAATTTTCATAAGTCTTCTAAGTGTACCTGAAAATATTGATAGTCTCCAATAGGTGGGAGCAGCATTCCATGTATGTCCCATAAGGTCAAATAATTTTATATTATTACTAATTTTGTTCAGCTTAATCTACCATAATTGAGATGTATTAAAATATTCCACTATGATAGCAGATTTGTGAATTATTCCTTGTAGATAAGTAAATTTTTAGTTTATATATTTTGAGCCTGTGTTTTTTAGGTATATCCAAGTTTATAATTGTTATATCTTCCTGGGGAAGTAAATTTCTTATTATTTCGTAGGGATTCTCTTTGTGTCTAGTAATGCTTTTTGTCTTGAATCTGACAGTCATGCAGACACTCCAGCTTTGTGGTTTTTGTTATTTGTCTGGTTTCTTTCTTTCCTTCCTTCGACTTTCAATCCCTCCCTGTCCTTATATTGTAACTGTGTCTCATGTAAATGACACATAGTTGGATTTTATCTAGTTTGACAGTATTTGTTGTTAACTGGACAGTTTAGTCTGATTATATCTATAACAAGTATTGACATATTTGCATTTATTTCGATCACCTTAAGTGCTTTCCATTTGTCCTGTTTTCTCTGTTTAGTTATCCTTTGCTTTTTTGCTTTCTTTGGATTGAGTTTCATATTCTTGTTCTCTGTTTTCCTTTTAACATTCTATTTTCCCCTTCACTTCTTTTATAACTCTATTTAGAAATATGCTCTATATTTATTGGTTTTGTGGCTACTCCAGCTATTTTAATACGAATAACTGTACTAGGCAGAAAGGGCTAAACTATGATGACTCTCAGAATTTCTCCCGATAAATTAATAAGTGGCCAATGGACAAATAGACACTTCTCCAAAGAGGACATACAGTTGACCAAGAGATATATGGGGGGAAAAAACCTCAATGTCACTAGTCATCAGAGAGATGTAAAGTCAAACTACAGTGAGGTATCACTTCACACCTACCAGAATGGCTACGATTAACAAATCAACAAACAACAGTTCTGGTAAGAATGTGGAGAAAAAGGAACCCTCGTGTACTGCTGGTGGGAACGCAGACTGGTGCAGCCACTGTGGAAAACAGTATGGAGTTTCCTCAAAAAATTAAAAATGGAACTTTCATTTGACCCAGCGATCCCCCTTCTGGGAATATATCCTAAGAATCCCAAACACCCATCAGAAATAATATATGTACCCCAATGTTCATAGCAGCATTATTTACAATCTGGAAACAGTCCAAGTGCCCACAGTAGATGAGTGGATAAAAAGTTGTGGTACATTTGCACAATGGAATACCATGCGGCTGTAAAAAAGAAGGATCTCTTACATTTTGTGACAGCCTGGATGGGCCTGGAGAGTATTACTAAGAGAAATAAGCCAGTCAGAGAAAGACAAATATCAGATGGACACACTTACATGTGTTATCTAGTGAACAAAATAAACTGATGAACAAAATAGGTCCAGAGACATGGATGCATGGAACAGACTGACAGATTTCAGTGTGGTGAAGACCTGGGGTGTAGTGGGGGCTGGATGGAGGGGGAAAAAGAGGAGAGGGTTGAGGAACTGTGAATAATAAAATATAAATTTTAAAAATTCTTCCAGATAGCTCAATGACTTAACATGGCAAAGCTTTATCTCATATTCACTTCACATAACTAAGTGCTCAGTGGGGAAGTGGGAGATGGAAGATCTACCGTCTTGTAGTTGCACAGTATGGAACATGTGGCCTCTGGTTTGCCACAGAAGGGGAAGAAAGGGCGATGGTTAAGTTGGGCTCCCCAGAAACAAAGATCTGTGTGCAGGAAGTTTATCAGGGTGCGTTCTCAGGAACAACACCTGGAGGAATTGAGGGAAGCAGGACTGGGTAGAACAGTGGTTCTCAACCTTCCTAATGCCGCGACCCTTTAATACAGTTCCTCATGTGGTGGTGACCCCCAACCATAAAATTATTTTCGTTGCTACTTCATAACTGTAATTTTGCTACTGTTATGAATTGTCATGTAAATATCTGATATGCAGGATGTATTTTCATTGTTACAAATGGAACATAATTAAAGCATAGTGATTAATCACAAAAACAATATGTAATTATATATGTGTTTTCCGATGGTCTTAGGCGACCCCTGTGAAAGGGTTGTTCGATCCCCAAAGGGGTCACGACCCACAGGTTGAGAACCGCTGACCTAGGGCTTCCGGCCTCTAGAACATGAGAAAATAAACTTCTGTTGTTTCAGCCGGCCAGTCTGTGCACTTTGTTATACTTTGCCATGGCAGTCCGAGTGGACTGTACACAGGTGGTAAGGTTGGGTGGTCAAGTCCCTAAGCCAATGCCTCTCAAACTTTCTCTGCAGGTGCCTGCAGGTCACCCGGGGGTCTTATTGTAATTGTGTGGGGTTGGGATAAGAGTCCAAATTTCTTTTTTTTTTTCTTTTTTTACATTTTAAAATTTATTAGAGAGAGAGAGAGAGAGAGAGAGAGGTAGGTTGGGAGAGAAAGAGAGATGGGGGGTTGAGAGAAAGAGAGAGAGAGAGAGAGAGGGAGGTTGGGAGAGAGACAGACAGAGAGAGAGAAAGATTTGTTGTTCCACTTATTTATGCATTCATTGGTTGCTTCTTGTCCGGGGCCCTTGAACCTGAAATCTTGGCAGATTGGGACGATGCTGTAACAAATGGAGCTACCTGGCCAGGGCGAAGAGTGCATTTCTGACCAGCTCCCTGGGCATGCTGATGCTGCAGCTGCCTCTGGCTTCCTAACCCAGGCTCCTGCCTCAGCATCCTGCTGCCACCTCCCTGCCTAGAATCAGTTCATCACAGAAGGGGAGGTTCCCTAAAAGGGACAAAATGAACCCAAAAACATGGGCATGAAAAGCCAGGGCAGGGGATAGAGACCACGGAGAAGCCCAGTGACGTGTTGGGGCAGAAGGCCTGGAGAGAGTGGGGAGGGAAGAAGGCAGGGCGAGAACCGCTGCATCAACCTTAACCTGTCACTGAGGGAGTGCCTGCAGCGTGCCTGGCCCTGGGCTGGACACTGAGCACTGTCTCCTGCAGGACCCTGCTTAGGTTCCCAATTAAACGTCACTTGCCACAACCCATACGCAATTACTTGAACTCTAACCGACAACCGTTGGTATCAAGCAATTACAGGTAAGTGCTAATTTAGAACACTGGTGTGATATTCTCTAAAACATAGCTGCCCAGTATCCAATAAGGATGCGTGTTGTACATGCAGCACAGTATTTATAAAAGATAGTGGTACATGTCTGCTGGCCAAACATATAAGAAGGATCAAGAGCAATGAAACAAATTATTACTATCTAGGATGGAGGATCTAAAGGAGATTCATAATTTAATGAACAATAAAGTGAAAAAAAGAAGACATAAAATGCCGTTCAGGTAGGGGGCACCTGGGCCAAAGTCTTGTTGAATGGCTGGCACCATCCCGGGCGCCGACCCACAGAAGATGAGCGTGAGGAAGCTGAAACAAGGGAGTGTCACATTTGTTATAAAAAGGCAGTCTTTGATTTAAGGACTAGGAAAATGGTTTTCAATTATAGGCATTGATTTTAAAAATCTGCCGTGGGCAAGCCTGCAGTCACGGTATAACATGATTAGAAAGTCTGGGGTAGGCAGAAAAACGGCCCCAAAGATGTCCATGTCCTAATCGCCAGAACCCGTGACTGTATCAGGTTACACAGCACAGGGGAATCGGGGTCTCAGATGGAATTCAGTTGCTCATCAGATAACATTACAACAGGAATCCCATCTGGGCTTTTCAGGTGGGCCCAGTTCATCACAAGGGTCCTCACAAGTGGAAGAGGAAGGCAGAAGAGAGGCAGGGGGACTGTGACTGTGGAAGGATAGTCGAGAGACCCAACATTGCTGGCTTTGCAGATGGAGGAAGGGCCGGGAGCCAAGGAATGCTACCAGTGGTCTGGGAGGTGGAAAAGGCAAGGAAGCAGATTGCCCCCACCCCAACCCCGAGCCTCTATCACCTTGATTTTATTTATTTTTTAAAAAATATATTTTATTGATTTTTTACAGAGAGGAAGGGAGAGGGATAGAGAGTTAGAAACATCGATGAGAGAGAAACATCGACCAGCTGCCTCCTGCACACTCCCTACTGGGGAGGTGCCCGCAACCAAGGTACATGCCCTTGACCGGAATCGAACCTGGGACCCTTGAGTCTGCAGGCCGACGCTCTATCCACTGAGCCAAACTGGCTAGGGCTATCACCTTGATTTTAGCCTGAGACCCACGCCAGACTTCGATCCTACAGAACTGTAAGATAATAAACTTATTTTCTTTTTTAAACCACCAAGTTTGTGGTAATTTCTTATGGCAATAGTAGAAAACAAATACAAGGTCAGAATGTGACCAAAAATCCTGAAAAGCAATCTTCGAGCCAGAAATGGCAGCACATGGTTGCAATTTCTTACTAGGAGAATCGATGGCTTCCTTTGGAACAATTCAAAGATTATGTAGGACATTCTCTGAGTCTTCTCCACGATGGGATATCTTGTTGAAATGCATAACAAATCTGACCATAAACTATTCTTAGTCACACAATGGGAATGCCAAATAAATGCCATTAAGAGAGAGTAGAAACAGCAATATAAAATCTGGTGATCCATATTAAATTAAAATATTTAATTTCTTCTAAATTATAATTATGCAACTTCATTACAGTGTTTAAACTTAATATGTAAAATTTATAGTTCATTTCTGATTCTAAACATGGCTTTAAGAATATGTAACAGAACTGAGCAGAAACTTGGCAGAAATTTCTTCCAAATGAAATTAATTAAAAAAACAAACTAAGACTCAGTGACTCAAGAATAGTGCTGTAAATTGGCATCACTGCTAATAGAATACAAATTTTGTGATAATGTTCATTACAACAATACAACTCATAATTCTGCTGAAATGAAAGCAAGAAAAAGAAACTATGGAATAAACATGTAATAATTCACAAATTATGTATGTTTTTATTTTATTACTCTTCCAAACATCACTAATCCATTATTATAACATCCAGATGTGCAATAATAACTGAATTTAGTTGTCTTTGACATTTAGCTGACTTCAGCTATATAAAAATCAGAGTTTTACATATTGTTTTTGTCATGAAGGGATATTGTCAAGGTAGAAATAGAACCATTTTCTATTTATTTATTTATTTATTTATTTATTATTGAAAGTATTACATGTGTCTCCTTTTTTCTCTTATTGACCCCTCTCTAGAACAGCGGTTCTCAACCTGTGGGTCGTGACCCCTTTGGGGGTCGAACGACCCTTTCACAGGGGTCGCCTAAGACCATCGGAAAACACATATATAATTACATATTGTTTTGTGATTAATCACTATGCTTTAATTATGTTCCATTTGTAACAATGAAAATACATCCTGCATATCAGATATTTGCATTACGATTCATAACAGTAGCAAAATTACAGTTATGAAGTAGCAACGAAAATAATTGTATGGTTGGGGGTCACCACAACATGAGGAACTGTATTAAAGGGTCGCAGGCGGCATTAGGAAGGTTGAGAACCACTGCCCTAGGTCAAGGTGCCAACACGGTTGGTTCTTCTAAAGCCACCCCCTTGGTTTGCAGATGGTCCCCTTCTTACTGCTTCTTCCTGTGGTCACCCCTCTGTGCACACACACCGTGTCACCCCGTGTGGCCAAATTCCCTCTTCCTACAGGAACACTGGTTAGATTGGATTGGGACCCACCTTAGTGGCCTCAATTTAACTTAATCGCCACTTTTAAGACCCTATCTTCCAAAAATGGTTACATTCTGAAGTGCTGGGGATTAGGGCTTCAATATATGAATTTTGTGGGGGACAAAATTCAGCCCGTAATGCCATTTTAAAGAAGAAGAAACAGAGGCTGAGAGAAGTAGGTGACAGTCCAAAATCACCCTGTGGGCCGGGAGATGAGAGCTTCATCTCCAACCGCCCCTCAGCGGCAGCGATGACAGTGTAAGAGGCTGGGGGATGGAGTCTCATGTTTGCATTTTAGTTTTAGCTTTGCACCTGGCTGGTGTGGCTCAGTGTTTGAGCGTCAACCTATGAACCAGAAGGTCACAGTCAATTCCGGGTCTGGGCACATGCCCGGATTGTGGGCTTGATCCCCAGCAGGGGGAGTGCAGGAGGCAGCTGATCAATGATTCTCTCTCATCATTGATGTTTCTCTCTCTCTCTCTCTCCCTTCCTCTCTGAAATCAATAAAAATATTTTTTAAAAGTTTCAGCCTTGCTCCCACTATTTCTGGGATCTCGGTATATGCCTTCCCCTCCTCAGGCTGTAGCTCCCTTTTCTGTGAAATGGGAACCATAGCAGGCCCTCCCTCACTGGGCCGTGAGGATGGCATGAGATCTGGACAGGAAATGCAGACGTCCACACTGATGGTGCCTGCAGACTCTGCTAACAAAATCCACTTCTTCACCACCAGCCAGAATTCCCGATCACTTTCCCCAGGTGATTTGCAGTTTAATCGCTAGAAAAACCAAGGGTTTAAAAAGGTTGCGGTGGAATGCCAGGCCTCCGCTGGCAGGTGCGCAGGGTCTTTGTGGGAGCCACGCCTGGGCCAGGCACCGAAGGGAAAACCTGCTGGCGTGCCCTCCCACCCCGGGGCCCGGGGGTTCTCACGTCTAAATAACAGGCTGTGCACGATTTGATTTCATTTCGCTCTAAATTGCCCAGCCTGCAAGCAGCGATGCAAGGCGGGGTCCTACGAATCAATTCCGCTGCGGAAAGGAGCCGGCGCCGCTCACCTGGGGGTGCTCAGAAGTGAGGCCCCTTTGCCTGACCGGTTTGGCTCAGTGGATAGAGCCTTGGCCTGCGGACTGAGGGGTCCTGGGTTCGATTCCGGTCAAGGGCATGTACCTTGGTTGCGGGCACATCCCCAGTGGGGAGTGTGCAGAAGGCAGCTGATCAATGTTTCTCTCTCATTGATGTTTCTAACTCTCTATCCCTCTCCCTTCCTCTCTGTAAAAAATCAATAAAATATATTTAAAAAAAAAAAAAAAAAAAGAAGTGAGGCCCAGCCACAGAGCGTGCGACAGGGATTGCCGTTTGCCTTTTGGGGTCAAACTGGGTGTGAGGACAAAATTGCTTTCAAATGTTTCGTTTGTTTGGATTTATGTAGCCTGCACTCTGTTAAGATCTCCTCTCTGCACAGCAGCACTTTGCCAAGGCTAGAGCGGGAAGGTGGGGAGAACGAGTCCCCTGCCCGGGCTCAGGGGCGCTCAGCACTGGAGCCAGGCAATTGGCCTCATAAACCATGGCTCAGGTTGGGAGGGCAGGGAAGGGGCGGGTCAGACATCGCTGTTCCCTCGGTCTCTCATCTTTTATCCATCGAATCTTTGAGGAGGAGGGCTCCTTTAAATCCCGCCTCTCTGGCATGTTACATGTGGGGTTCCCACCCATGTCCGGGGTCAGGACAGCAGCTCAGGGAAGCAGGTTCTTTCGATCTGAGCGCAGCCCTGGCTTTGTAGTGAGGTATCCTCCGCAGGTCTGGGCCAGGTTCTTCAGTGTGGTCAGGTGTGCCGTGTGTGTGTTTCCCTATGTTCTCCTCTGGCTTTTGACTATGTCAGCATCCTCTCTTGTCTCCCCAAAAATTCGGGGTCCAAAGAGAGAACAATAGTCACACTGGAATCACCCTGGGCAGAATGTAGGGGGTCTCCCTCTCTGGCTCATGTCCACCCACCGCGTCCTGCTGTCCTGCAGCCCCACCCTGCCTCCTCCCTCAGTCCCACCCAGCATGCCGGTGCCCTGCAGGACCCTGGTCACAAGATCTCCTGCTGCACAGGATCTGCTGACCTCGTTCATGGCAAGGAGTGAATCGTAACAGTTCCTCCTTTCCAGAGTCTTTGCATTTTAATTTAAACAAATGCTGTAATTTAAACAAAAAAAAATTTTGAAGGAAGGAAGAGAAAACGTAAGAGATAGAATGAATGACCCATAGCTTCTACAAGAGGGCCTTCTTAATTTTTTTTTTTAATCCTCACTGGAGGATATTTTTCCATTGATTTTTAGAGAGAGTGGAAGACAGAGGGAAAGACAGAGAGACATATCGAGGTGAGAGAAACACATCGATTGGTTGCCTCCTGCACACACCCAGGCCAGGGCCTGGGCCGGGGAGGAGCCTGCAACCAAGGTAGGTACCCTTAACTGGAATGGAACCCAGACTCTGGTCCACAGTCCAACACTCTATCCACTGAGCCAAACCAGCTAGGGCTTCAAGAGGGCCTCTGAGTGTGTGCCAAGCCCACACCATCCTCCTCACGTGGATCAAAGGCCGAAGGCTGCCCCATTTGCCTCCTTGCCCACAGCCCTGGGGAGGGGTGGGGGGGGACAGCTGTAAGCCAAGATCCCTGCTGCCCATTAGAGAGGCCTCTCCACTGCAAACCAGGATGTCAGCAGAACTGAACGGCGAATCTATAACTGGAACAAATCGCTTTAATTAGCTAAGACCCAAATCTAATTCAAATAGTATTTCTTCACTGAACCATGAACCAACTTCTCTATCCTCCTCCCCCAGTTGACCAGTTTAACCCAGAACTGAACTAAGAAAGGAACATACTGACCATCCAGCTAGCTAACACCTCCCATTTCACAGGTGAGAACACTGAGGCCCAGAGAGGGATGACCCAGCTCAAGGTCATGTGACACCTCAGTGGCCCACATTTGCCTCTTTAATAAAACCCCTTACTTTCTCCACTACTTAAAGTGACCGCTTGACTCAGAACCCCAAGAGATAGTATAAGTTATGTTCCATATTGTGTATCTTTGACTCGGGATCCTCTCTTACACTAAGACGATGGTAACTCAAATGAGAGATGGGTGTCTCGGTTGGAATTCTCCCAGCCTTCCCTTTCTCCCACAGCCCTAGAAAATCAAAGGGAAAGATTTAAAATTTATTGTGACCTGATTTGGGTTATGATTACTGATATTATCATTATTATTTGCCTCGATTATCTACTCATATTAAATTTACCTCCTAACGGTTATAACACCATTCACGTAAATCAGTGGTTCTTAACTGGGGGAGATTTTACCCCCAAGGGACGTTGGCAATTTCTGGAGACATTTTTGGTTGTCACAACTTGATAGGGGACACAACAGGTGCTGCTCACATCTTTTCGGGAGAGGCATGGACACTGCTAAACCATGCCTAGGACAGCCTCCACGACAAGGACTATCTGGCCCCAAATGTCAATCATGTTGAATTAGGAAACTCTGATCTAAATCCACACAAAGGGGAAAGAGTGTCCCACAAACCCTGCTACCTCAGCAAATGAAACTCCACTTTCCTGTTCCCTCCCAGCCTCTGCCCCACCATGTGTGCTGAAATGCCTGTAGGTCTTCTCGTTGTGGCTGGAATACAACTTACAGTCTACTTTTTTCCACTTAACTTTGCAGCCTGAGCTTTGTCCCTCTTGCCTCCTCGTCTTCACCATGACCATTTTTAATGGTGTGATGTCGTCCTCAGGCAGTTGATAGCCCGTGTTTTACCCAACAGGTCCAGGTATCTCATGGGCACTTGGTACCTGGGAGACTTGCCAAGTGGGCTGCGTGGGGTGGGGATGCCTGTGTGGGCCTGCTGTGGCCAGCCTTGTCCTCCACCTCAGCTGATGCCATCATAGTTTTCATCATCAAAAGGCCTTTATGAAGCGCCTTGGTGAATATATGCAAGAGGGATCTTGGGCAGAGAGCTTCCTGCCAGCCCCTGACACCTGGGGCATGTCGGCTCAGGCAGACAGCACATATGTCAGCCAGCCACCGAGGCATCCGAGGACCAGGCCGTAGGTCCCCGGCAGAGGCTGCCAGGGAGAGGGTGCCAAACCAGATTCTTAAACAATGTTCATGACAAGAGTAAGTGTGTCTGAGAATGGAAGACAGGCTGGATTCTCTCCTCCAGCTGGCTGTGGGCTTCTTGGAGGACATGGGATTTTAGAAGCGGGGGGAGGGCAGGGGGAGCACTTCGATGGGTGTTCAAGCGCACAGCCTGGGAGAAAACCAGATGCCGCCAGAGATGTTCCTCCTCGGACCTGCCTGCCACCCTCTCGTCTCACCTCGGTGCCCCTCCTCTCCCCCTCCAGGTGTTCCATGAACAGGGCATCCTCTTTGGCTACCGACACCCACAGAGCTCTGCCACCGCCTGCGTCCTCAGCCTTTTCCAAATGACCAATGAGACCCTCAACATCTGGACTCACTTGCTGCCTTTCTGGTACCGTCTAGCCCTTGGCCAGCCGTCTCATTCGGGAATCCTGGGAGCCAGGGCTGCTTTAAACACAGCTGGGGTGGGGGTGGGGGGGCTGAGATGCTGTGCTGGGGTATTGGGGACTCCGCCTGGTGTGTGGGTGTGGAGCTGAGATGAGCTTCAGATCATGGATGGTGGTGGGATTCGTGGGGCTCCTGGCTCTGGAGTCTTCCCTGCTCCCTGCCCCCGGGCCTGATTTGATCTGATCCCCTTCAGGCTCTGAGGCTCTCTGGGTCTCCCAGAAGCCCTAGTTAAAACGTCAGGAGCTCGAGCAAGTCCTTTATTCCCCGGGAGCTCTGAGCACAGCCCCTCAGGCTTTGGAACACCTGCCTGGTGTCTGTTTTATGGATGAACCACAGGTGATTTAGGGCTGTTTTGAAGTTTGTGCCGCTACAAAGAGCGCTGGCCTGACCACCTGGCTTGTGGGGCCTGAGCCCTGGGTGCAGATCCTGCTGAGCCCCGGTGGCTGAGGCGCCCCACCGCGTGCGCACCCCTGCACTGCCAGGCCCAGCTGAGCAGTACGGAGTGGCAGGAGCCCTGGGAGAGCCGGGAGTAGATGCCCTAAGAAGGGG
>NW_005871637.1:398634-400902 GCF_000147115.1 Myotis lucifugus
CGTGAGGAGCTTATAGTCTCTTCCCTGGAGGTGCGAGGGGAGGGCGCGGCGATTAGCAGTACATGGAGGTGAGCAGCTCTGGAGGCAGGACCCCCTCATGTGGGTTATAGGTCAGACAGATCTGACACAGCATGGACCTCGGCCACGCGGGAAAGTGATTGCAATGTTAGTGGAGGAATCGTGCGGAAGAAAAGGGAGAAAGCGTCCTGTTGTCTCTAGACCAGGGGTCCTCAAACTTTTTAAACAGGGGGCCAGTTCACTGTCCCTCAGACCGTTGGAGGGCCGGACTATAGTTTAAAAAAAAAACTATGAACAAATTCCTATGCACACTGCACATATCTTATTTTGAAGTAAAAAAACAAAACGGGAACAAATACAATATTTGTATTTGCATGTGGCCCTCGGGCCGTAGTTTGAGGACCCCTGCAAGTCTAGACTTTCAGGACCCCCCCTGGGGGGCTGCCTGTGACTGAGCAGCCTTCCTGTAAGGGGGATGGAGACGAGCCACAGGGATGGTGCCCAGGTCAAATGTGGATCCTATGAGGGATGGTTGAATGCACTGGGGTATTTAGGATGAAGTTAAAAGAGGTGGGGAGGGTTATGCCTTAAGATATTTGATGGGCCTATTCTCGATGATCCCATTGGGGAGCACTCGGGCTGATTCAATGGAGATGGGTTCCAAAGAGACAGATGGCAGCTCAGTGAAGAACTTTCCAACTCTCGGAGCTGCCTTGGTAGGTGGTGAGCTCCCTGTCCCTGGAAGCATGCAAGTTGAGGCTGGAGAATCACTTGGGCAAGATGCTGAGAGAGAGAGCTGTCACCACCAGCAGGGAGAGGGGACTGGAATAGATAAAGGCTCTCTTTTTGCCTCTCCTGCTCATTTCCAACCAAAAAAGGATCCCACTCACCGCCCCTTGCTCATGGCCTTTCACCAAAGTGAAAACGGGTAGGGATTGGCCATCCCAGGGGAACGGGAGACAGATGGCGAAAGGAAGAGGAGCCTCCAGCCACAGGCATGGAGTGGGCTGTGCTGTGTTGCAGGTTCTTCGTGTGGAGGTTTGTGACGGCACTGTATGTGATAGATGTCCAGAATGACAGCTACTCCTGGCCCCTGCTTGTGTACATGAGCACCAGCTGCGTGTACCCCTTTGCCTCCAGCTGTGCACACACCTTCAGCTCCATGTCCAAGAACGCCCGGCACATCTGCTTCTTCCTGGACTACGGCGCTGTCAACCTTTTCAGCCTGGGTAGGTGAGGCCTTGCTCTCGACTTCCCTGGGCTGGGACTGAGCAGCCTGCCCCTTCCCCTGGGAGCTGGGGTCACAAGGCTTTGGTGGGCTTGCAGACGAGTTGTGGAAATGCAGTGCCCCTTCCAGGTTCCCGACAAGTGTTTTAGAAGCAACTTATCTGGGGAGAAAGGCCCTGGTCTGCGGTGTCTGCTGATCTGTGGTATAAATACTCCCACATGTCAGATGATCTGTGGTATAAATACTCCCACATGTCAGACTTCAAGATATGACATCGCCGAACATGGTGGGGAGAGATAGTAGATGGATTAATTGAATAGTTATTACTTTTGTTACTGATTCATTTCATTGTAACTTTATGATATGTAATTTCTAATACTGGCTGTGTCTAACAACTGGCTCACAAGTTCTCTGAAATGAACATCTGCTCTCACAGGCCAGGATGAGCCAACCACACATCGGTGCTGGTCTCTGTCGTGCCTGGCAGGGAAGTGGGTGGTCACAAGCCTCATTCATCCAGGGGCTTAGAGGAGTTAGCGATCTTCTCAACCTTCTTGTGTTTTCCTTTAACTATGATGTCCCCTCTTGTTGACTCCTCTCCTCTCCCCCATCATAGCATCCATCTGTCCCCTCACATCCCAGTTCTAGCCTCTTCTCCCTCCCGATCCTGCCCTTGCCCAAGGAGCCCACCTCTATCCCACTTCCTCTTTCTCTTTCTTCACAAGTTATACATACACATGTACACATGTATAGACGTATAGACACACACACATATACACACTAATACACTATAATACACACATATACATATGCACATACACACGTAGAATACACATGCACACACATAGGAGGATCAGGCCAGCAGGGGAGAGCAGTTAGGGGGATCAGGCTGGCAGGCAGAGGCAGTTAGGGGGATCAGGCAGGCAGGGGTCCTGGATTGGAGAGGGTGCAGGCTGTGCTGAGGGACCCCCTGCCCCGCTGTGCACGAATTTCGTGCACCGGGCCTCTAAAATATATATATA
>NW_005871637.1:401022-402495 GCF_000147115.1 Myotis lucifugus
CCACCACCAGGGATGCGCATATGAGAAAGTCCTTGCAGCAGCTGTAGCGGGGGAAGGGAGGCCCCGGCTGCAGCTGACACTCCTAGGGACCCTACCCATGCATGGATTTCGTGCACTGGGCCTCTAGTATATACATAATACTAGACTCTTGGGATTCATGCAGCTCTGTGGGCTCTCCCTCCAGCCTTTGATGCGGGGCCCCCTGTGCTCCTCAGACCCCCTCTCTTTCTCTGGCCCCTGGTGCGTCACTCCCTCCTCTTCCTCCTCCTTTGCTGGTTCTCTTCCTCTGCTCTCCCTATAGGTGGGGGAGCTCAGCACCGGTCCCTGGGCCTCTGCTCTGACACAGCCCAGCTCCCTGGGTGCTCTCCTCTGTGCCCACACCATCCCCTGACACCTCTGGGGGGTGCTCCCACCCCCCGTCTCTAGTTTAAACTGCTCACCTGAGGTCCCCCCACACCCAGCCCTGCGACCTGGACTGTCCGCATTCTCCCCGCCCCAGCTCCAAGTCAGAAGTCTCAGCTCCCCTCCCTCTCGCTCTGGCCCATCCACTTCCTCCGTCCTCTCTAATCAGCACATTCAGTTGAGTCTCCTCCACATTTTTCAAATCGGCTCCTTCCCCCTGGCTTGGCTCAGACCCTCGTGCCTCTCCCCTGCACTGTTTCAACAGACTCCTCTCTGCCCCTCCACACCCCATTTCCTCCCAGTTGTCCGGGTGATTTCTACACCTTCTGAACCTGGCACCCCTCCCACTTCAAACCTTTCAGGGTGCCCAGTTTCCTGGGATGAAGTCCAAACTCCTTAGCCGGGAGCTTCCACGGCCCTTGATCGCCTGCCCAGACTCACTGTGACAAGAACGAGCATATTGGAGTAGTCGCTGCAAGGCAGACTCCGCGCGGAGCACCTGGCACACAGCACCAGGGGTGGCATAACACGCTGCTTGGTGGCCCGGCTGCCACCCTGCTCTTGGGCAAGGTTCTTAACCTCTTCAACCTCCATCTCTCATCCACAAAATTGGCACAGCTTCCTCCTAGGAGTGTTGTGAAGATTAAATGCGTTTGGAAGGGAAGCACTTAGTAAGCACAGGGAGGGTAGCCACTCCCACGATGATCTGGTTACCCTGACAGCAGTGCCCCGAGGGGGGTCCGTCATTATACCCACGCTCTCTCGTCCTCTCGGGGGAGAATAAAGGAGCATAGTGAAGGCAGTGACCCGGTCCCACCGCAGAAGCCGGGCCCCCTGCCTGTGGCTCCCTCCAAGCCCCCGGCCTGGGTCCCCAGCCTGTGAGTGGTCCCTTCCATCTTCTGCCCCCCCACTGGGAACACCTCCCTGGAGGACAGGATGTATACCTTTTCACATTTCACTTTTCCAGCCAATAGCCCAGGGCCTGACGGTGGGTGGTTCAGTGAGCAGGGAAGAGGTTCTTAGCAATTGCGAGGAGCTGTGATTTCAACAGACACCCCGCTCCATGTCTGC
>NW_005871637.1:402790-406336 GCF_000147115.1 Myotis lucifugus
ACCCCCCCCCCCACATACACACAAACCCCCCTCCTGCAGCCCTGGGGAAACCCTCAACCCTGATTTCCAGCCCTCCTCCCTCTAGGCCGTCCTGTGCACTTTCACTAGATGCTGGTCACCCACTCAGAAACCTTCCAGTTACACCTGACATGAGTACAAAATAATATTGAACGTAAACTGTAATTTTCAAAAAACTTTTTTAAAAGAAAGACACCTCCCGATTGCCTGAAGGACGAGGTTCGCTTTCCTTAGGCATCCAAGGCAGCTCCTCTCAGCCCCGTGGAAAGCCCTGCCTGCCCTCTGCCCCCCTCCCCCCCCCCCAAGGAGGCTTCCCAGATCAGCCACTGTGCTGGACGCCTGCCCACCCTAACACGCTGCAACGTGCCTGGAGACTCTGATCAATCTTGCTTCCCCTGCAGTCTCTGGCAGGGAGGCTCCTCGCTCTGTGCCACCCATGGCGTTTGGCACCTGGGCCCCAGACAACATGCACAGAGCGATGCATCCTGGGAACCTCCCCGTGGTATCAGCTGGGAGAGCAGGTTGTCCCCCGGGAGCCGGTGTCTGGCTGAAACCTCACAGGTGGCCTGCTGGGCTGGGGAGCGTCGTACCAGGAGGTGGCGACTCTAGGCCCCTTCTGCCTGTGTGACCTGAGAGCAGCACTTGGCCTCAGCAGACTCCACCTGAGAAATGGGATCAGAGCAGAGGTTGTGTCGCCCGAGCCCTGTTCCCGCCTTGAGCTAGAATTCCAAGCTCACTGTCTTGGGAGTAACAGGTGACCTTGGCCTCACCCCTCAGGCCCTGGGCTGACCGGCCTGTGGCTGCCTCTCCCTGTGGCTGCCTCTCCCAGCAGGTGAGGGTGCCTGGAGAGGCCACCTGGCCTAGGTCCCAGACAGCAATCTTCCCTGTTCTTAGCTGCAGCAGACAGGTCTCATGGAGTCCCTTAGTTAAGCCTTCTCTGCAAACTCCAAAACCTAAAACAAGACATAACTCTAAGGCCAGCCTCTACCCAGCCTCCCAGCTGGCAGCCCCTGATGTGACTCTCCTCACCTCCGTGAGGGTCCTCTCTCCCTGCACCTCGATCTTTCCGCAAGGAGCACCTGGAAGGTCTCATGGGCTGTAGCATGGAGTTAAAAGCAGGGACTGTCGCTGAACTGCCTGCGCTTGAGGCTTAGCTTTGCTGCTTTCTAGCTGTGTGCCCCCGGGTGGGTTACTAAACCACTCTGTGCCTCGGATTTGCCATCTGTAAAATGAGGATAAGTGCAGGATGGTGGTTGCAACGATTATGTGAGTTAATATATGTAAAAGCCCACGGACCAATGTCAATTCTCAGGGTAGGATCTGGGTAGGTGGGGGGAGGGGGGGCATTCGTGATGGCACAGGTGGGGGTGTAGCAGCAGGACTGTTCCTGGTCGGTGGGGATGATGAGGCTCGGCCACATGCTAGGGTTGATCTTCCCGAGTGCAGACAGTGCCAAGTAGTGGCTCCTTACCGGCTGCTTTTCCTTCCCCAGGCTCGGCCATCGCCTACTGTGCCTATTCGTTCCCGGACACTCTGGTGTGCACCACCTTCCGGGACTACTACATGACCCTGGCTGTGCTGAACACCATCATCAGCACCGGCCTCTCCTGCTACTCCAGGTACCCGGCCACTCCCCCTCAGATGGGACGGGGAGGGAGCCTCGTGGGCATCTCCATGGACTGCAGGGAGGGGGCAGCGCAAGAGGCATTCGGGAGCCTGGGACTCGAGCAAGACCAGCTTCGCGGGCACACAGCCTGTGCAGTCGATCAGGAGAGCTCCGCACGTGGTTCAGTGCTCTGCTATTGCTGTCCTGAAATTCTTAATGACTTTTGAACAAGGAGATCCTACACTTGCACTTTGCACTGAGCCCTGCAAATGATGGAGCTGGTCTTGCTGCTGGGCAATCACTTATCTTCCTTGACCCTCAGTTTGCTCATCTGTAAGATGGGGCCAACATCCATCTGGTGAGATGGAGGTAAGGATTACAGGGAATGTACATATGTAGCCAGAACACCTAGTACAAGTCTGGCCCGGGGGAGCGCCCCATCAACGGGCAGGCTGCCACTCAGGACTGAGTGGCCTCTAGATACGTGTGCCGCGTGACATGATATTCAGAGGTCGGAGGACACATCCAGGGGAAGCCCCCGGCCACGAGTCACACCCAGCTCACTCACTCCTATTCCCTCGATTTTTTTCCCTTTTCACTCACAAAGGCTTAGTGGAATGAGAGCCAGAGGCATTGTTTTGAGGATAACTACTCTCATTTATTTAGCTCTTTGCCCCAAAGCTCCAGTTCCCTAAATTACATAGGAAACCTCTCAATGGCAGTGTCGGGGCTACAGCCGTTCTAGATGGTGGTGGGGTGCTGGGTGCTCCCTGGGCCAGGTGCCTTCACGGGCGCCAAGGTTGGCTGATAGGTCGCACCTCCCGTTAGTCCCCTCAATGGCAGTTCCAGGGAGCAGGTGAGTCCCCCGATAAGACTGCAGGCCTCAGAGTTACTGGTACCTGCGGCCGTGCACTCCCCTGCCCGGGAGAAAACGGGGAGGGGGAGGCACGCTTCTGAGGGTCACTTTGGCTCCAGCTTTCTTTGGGTGACACTGAGGTTTTGTGGGACCCAGAGGTAGGCAAGTGGCACAAACTTGACAAACTGGTTTAAGAATGGCAAGATAGGCTCTTAAACAGCATCCGAAAACCTGCCCCAACTTGCCCTCCACGGACCTGTCCTCGGACAGGTGGGAGCGTGCTGGGCCTCCCGTGGGCATGAGTCTCAGTTCTAGGCGCAGTCTTGACACTGGGTTTTGCGATACTTTGTCCCATGGAAAGGCCTGGGTGTAGGAGTGCGGGGTAAACGCTCTCTTCTGAAAATCACAGAGCTCCCCCAGGGCTGTGAGGAGACAGGGTCTCCCACAGGGTAAGAAATGGAATCAGATGTCAGGGGTGATTATTTCCCTCCTCCTCCCCCCATTCCTCAAGGACACGGGATTAAGAGCTCTTACTGGAGTGCAGCCCTAGTGCCCAGCCAGAGCTGGGGGGCTGCAGAGATGGTGGAGAGGGGAGGAGGCCGGGCCCTGCCTTGGGTGAGACCAGGAGTAACCGGCATAGAAAGTAACAAGGATGCTAGAAACCGCTCAAGAGAGGTGAAGCATGCCCGTGAGGCAGTGCGCGTGGATGCGAGGGCTCACAGACAGCCTGGCCCAGGGACCCGCACACCCGGATCTGGTCCTTGGACCAGTCCCTGTCCTATCTTGTTGGCTCCTGCAAGGCCAGGCAGCTCAGGTGTTTGAAACTAGGATCAGAGGGCAGCAAGCACTGTGGGCTGAGGGGTGGGAAGGTTTGTGGGTGTGGGAGGAACAGTCCAGAGTCCATGAGCCAGGACTGCCTTCCCGTGAAGTCCCAATGCAAATTCTTAGAACATTGCTGCTTTTTAAAAAATTACCAGGGTAGACTGTTTCCTTCTAGCCAGGAGTCTCCCTGATTGTTCAGGATACAATGAGTGGGTCTATGCATGTGGCAAGCCTGGTACCTTGG
>NW_005871637.1:406728-408603 GCF_000147115.1 Myotis lucifugus
CCATGTAAGGGGGCTTTTCCCTTATCCGTGAAATGGATTACTTCTGTTTATTTATGGGGCACACCTGAGGCTATTCCATCCATCCATCTATCAAACCATGCATCTATCTATTCAACCATCCATTCATGTATCCAACCATCCACCCATCCACCCACCTACCCACCCATCTGTCTATCCATTCATCCATCCACCCATCCACCCACCTACCCACCCATCTGTCCATCCATTCATCCATCCACCCATCCACCCATCCACCCACCTACCCACCCATCTGTCCATCCATCCATCCATCCACCCATCCATCCAACCAACCAACCAACCTCTCAACTTGCCCTAAATGCCTGCCCTGCTCTAGGGATCATGTTAAGATCTGGGAACACCCGGAGGAGTGAAGCGCAGTCCTTTTTATAAAGAACGTCCAGTGCATCAGGAGAGGCAAACTGTAGCCCCACAAAAGTCCAGGGGACATGGCCGTTAGAGTGGAGCAGGACAGAATGTAACATAAACAAATAATGACAGTACAAAATGACAGCTGCGTGGTGGATCCCCAGGGTTCTGCGGAGTGGCGTGAGGACTGAAGACTGGGGGAGGTTAAACACTTTAGCTGGAGACGAGAGAAGGACGTTTGGACAGAGCAGACAGCCTGGACAAGGCTGGGGGCCGGAGAGGACGGGGCTGCATTGGAGGCAGCAGGGCGGGTCTCCGAGCCCACGTGGCTGGAAGGGAGAGAGCGGCTAGAGAGGGGCCCAAAGGTGGCTGGGGATTTGAAGTGCCTCGTGTGCCCGACTCGGGGCTGGCCCTGTGCTCGGTCACATTCCTAGGGAGACAGTTCCCTGGGCTTAGCTTCCAGGCCCCAAGGGGCAACCACGGGCGAGGGGGCTGTGCCGGAACAGAAGGGCAAACGCCACCCTCTCGGAGCCAGAGGTACAAGTGGGTGTCCCAGGTGAGGGCCCTTCCTTTTCCTCCTCCCCTTGTCCTCCTTCCTTTCCACGTTGGTGGCTTCTCTGATCTTACAAGGCCTCTCCTCTTTGTTTTCATTCCCTGTCTTCCTGGTTGTCAGTGTCTGAGGAGTGAGGAAGGTGATGTGGGCAGGGAGCGACTCCCGCTGATTAACTGTAGGAGGAGCCAGAGGAGAGGAGGGCAGGGCCACCTCCCGATCTCAGACTTGCTGTGTGGCCCTCTCTGCCCCTCGGGGCTTCAGTGTCCACACGGTAACCAAGGGCTCTGGACGATGCCCTCTGGGCTTGCTGGTCTGGGCATTCCTCACTGCCACTTCCTTTTCCGAGATTCTCTCCTGCCCCTCCCTCCTGGCCCCTCAGCCCATGGAATGGCCAGGAGCGCGAAAGCCCACCTTCTCCCTCCCCAAGCACAGCAGGAGGCCCTGAACCTCAGTAGCAGCTTTTCACTTATGCACAGAACATCATGGTCCCCATGGCATTCCTTCCATTCCAGTGCCCGTCCTGAAGGTGAAGCCCACACACAGGCCCTGGGCTCCCCTGGCTGGTGATTCGGTCCTTATTACCATGGAATTTAGTTCAAATGAACATGTTCCAGGAAACTGCCTTTTTGTTCTGTAGCCTTGGAGAGGGGACATGAGCGACTGCGTGGCCTCTCTGTGGTTCCGGAGCCGACCACCCAAAGCCCAGAAGGCTCCACTCCCTTAGGAGCGTGCGTTACACAGTGTTTGCTGTGCATCACAGGTCACTGTAGGGCCTTTTTTGTTTCTCCATCCCAAGCCACCAACCGTTGGGGTTTTTTGGCAAATACTTGCTTAAGTGAAATGCTTTGTGGTCAATGCTGGAGGGATGGAAAGGGGTTGTCACCCTTGGTGGAAAGTGAGCTGTGGCAGGTCCAGCAGCGTGCCCCCCTGGAAAC